>NC_053500.1:8073804-8116304 GCF_905171775.1 Rana temporaria | reverse complement strand
ACCACACATGTGAGGTATCGCCGCATGCATTAGAGCGAGAGCAAGAATTCTAGCACTAGACCTCCTCTGTAACTCTAAACATGTAACCTGTAAACAATTTCAAAATGTCGCCTATGGAGATTTTTAAGTACTGAAGTTTGGCGCCATTCCATGAGTGTGCGCAATTTTAAAGCGTGACATGTTAGGTATCTATTTACTCGGCGTAACTTTATTCTTCATATTTTACAAAAAAATTGGGCTAACTTTACTGTTTTGTTATTTTTTTAATTCATGAAACCGTTGTTTTGAAAAAAATTTGCGCAAATACCGTGCAAGATAAAAAGTTGCAATGACCGTCATTTTATTCCCTAGGGTGTCTGCTAAAAAAAAAAACATGTATAATGTTTGGGGGTTCCGAGTAATTTTCTAGCAAAATAATGATGATTTGTACATGTAGGAGAGAAGTGCCAGAATAGGCCCGGTATTGAGGTGGTATAAAAGCCCGGTATTGAAGTGGTTAATGGGAGGTAAGCCTCTGCCCAGCTCATGTAAGAAACATGGGCATCCGCTCCATAGGGCAAGGGGGGGCAATTGACCACCCCCTGGAAAATCGAGAAGGTGTTGAAGAGTCCCGCGGCCGCAGGCTGTCTGAGCAGTCCCGGGCCGGATGTCACTCAGGCGCAGCGAGCAGAGTGAAGAGGCCTCCCCCTTCAGTGCAACAGGGAACCTGCTGCCTGTGCTGCGCTGATGGCTGATCTGAGGTACTGAATGGGATGGGGGGAGGGTGGGTCCGTCTGTGCTGAAGGGGGGGGGGGTTGTGCTGAATGGGGGGTCCATCTGTGCTGAAGGGGGGTCTGTACTGAAGGGGGGATATGTGCTGAAGGGAGGGTCCATATGTGCTGAAGGGGGGTCTGTGCTTAAAGGGGGTCCATCTGTACTGAAGGAGGGGTCTGTGCAGAATGGGGGGTGTCTATCTGAGCTGAAGGGGGGTCTGTACTGAAGGGGGGATATGTGCTGAAGGGAGGGTCCATATGTGCTGAAGGGGGGTCTGTGCTTAAAGGGGGTCCATCTGTGCTGAATGGGGAGGTCTGTGCAGAATGGATGGGTCTGTGCAGAATGGGGAGGTCTGTGCTGAATGGATGGGTCTGTGCTGAATGGGGGGGGGGGTCTATCTGAGCTGAAGGGGGGTCTGTACATTCTCTAGGCTATATTTATATGGGCATGGCGTGAAGCTGAATTATCTCAAGAGCCATTTCACACTGCCAGCTGGCCGCATTATCGGTAAAGCGCTTTTAACCCCCGCTAGCTTTTGAAGAAAGGGTTAAATGCGACTGTGTATCGCCGCTGCCGCAGCACCCCCCCCCCCCCCTGAAAAAATTTCAGCGGACGCCCATGGTAAGAGATGTAAGTTCCAGGGCAGACACGGGGTCTGTTCTGCACTCCCGGGCCTCTTATCAGCGCCGTTTCTTCGAGTCTGGACATGACAGCCTCAGGGTCTCTACATCTTTTGTGTCCATCTAGGTGTAAGCCACGAATATATTATTTTAGGATTCTGTAAAATGTAATAGTCCCCCGGAGAAAAAAAAAGCACCTCCTGACTTGTCAAACATCAATGGTAAATATCAAGGATTAGACGCAGATTGGATGCCGATTAGCCGGCGAGTATTGCCAAGGAAACTGTGCTGTCGGCTATAAAACAAAGTATTTCCTGGGGAATGAAGGACGCTTGTAAATCTGCGCACTACAGAGCCTACAAAAAGAAATATATACTAAAAACATCATCCTGACATCCAAAGAGTGTGCATCGATCAGGCCATGCAATGTGAGTGCTGAGACGCTATTGAGATCAATCACAACTTAGCCGGCAGGTGCATTTGGCTTGCCGATGATCCTCTTCCAACTTTCTTCAAGCTTCTCTTGCATCCCATAGACCAGGGATCCTCAAACTGCGGCCCTCCAGCTGTTTGCGGAACTACACATCCCATGAGGCATTTGTAAAACTCTGAAATTCACAGACATGACTAGGCAGTGGTGGCTGGGGCTCAACATTTTTGGGGGGGCGCAAAAAAATAAATAAAAAATTGCAGCCTCACTGTGCCCATCAAACGCAGCCACTGTGGCATCAATTGTCACCACTGTGCCATGCCATCAAACGCAGCCACTGTGGCATCAATTGTCACCACTGTGCCATGCCATCAAACGCAGCCACTGTGCCATCAATTGTCGCCACTGTGCCAATTGTCACCACTGTGCCCTTTAATTGTCGCCACTGTGCCCATTGTTGCCACTGTGCATGTCACTGTGTCCTTTAATTGTTGCCACTGTGCCCTTTGTCGCCACTGTACCCATTGATGCCACTGTTCCCTTTGTCGCCGCTGTGCTCTGTAAAATGCACTTACCTTTCTGCTTCCACGTCCCTCGATGTCCCCTCCCGCCCTTGATGATGCTTCAGCCAATCTGGTTACCGATAACCAGAATCGGTGAACCTGATTGGCCGTCAGTCTTATCCATGGGACGCAGCCCCCGTACGTTCCGAGGATAAGACATCCGGGAGCCGAGGGGCTGAGTCCCCCCCCACAGTAAGAACTTTAGGGAACATATTAACCCCTTCAGCGCCCCCCTAGTGTTAACCCCCTTACCTGACAGTCACATTTACACAGTAATCAGTGCAGTTTTATAGCACTAATCGCTGTATAAATGTGAATGGTCTAAAAAATGTGTCAAAAGTGTCCGATATGTCCGCCGCAATGTCACGGTCACAATAAAATCCGCAGATCGCCGCCATTACTAGTAAAAAAATTAAAAAGCCATAATTCTATTCCCTATTTTGTAGATGCTAGAACTTTTGCGCAAACCGATCAAATACGCTTATTGCGATTTTTTTTTACCAAAAATATGTAGAAGAATACGTATCGGCCTAAACTTTTTTTTTTTTAATTATGATATTTAGTAAATCAAAAAGTAAAAGATAGTGGGCCAGATTCAGATAGAATTTCCTATCTTTAGGTGGGCGTAGCGTATCTCAGACACACTACGCCGCCGTAATTTAGTGAGGCAGGTACCGTATTCACAACGAACTTGCGTCCTAAGTTACGGCGGCGTAGTGTAAATGGGCCGGCGTAAGCCCACCTAATTCAAATTGTCCAGGCAGTAATGAGCCTTGACCCCACGCAATTGACGCTCCTAACGAACGACGCATGCGCCGTCCGTGAACGTATCCCAGTGCGCATGCTCGAAATCACGTCGCAAACAGTCAATGCTTTTGATGTGAACGTAACTTATGCACAGCCCTATTCGCGTACGACTTACGCAAACAACGGAAAAATCGACGCTGGCCCGACGCCCATACTTAACATTGGCTACGCCTCCTATAGCAGGGGTAACTTTACGCCGAAAAAAGCCTAACGTAAACGACATATATCAATGCGCCGGGCGCACGTACGTTTCTGAATCGGCGTATCTAGCTCATTTGCATATTCTACGCGTAAATCTACGGAAGCGCCCCTAGCGGCCAGCGTAAATATGCAACTAAAATACGACGGCTTAAGAGACTTACGCTGTTCGTATCTTAGAATTCTGGCGTATCTGATTCTTTGAATCAGGTGCATAGATACGACCGGCGGAACTCAGAGATACGACGGCGTATCAGGAGATACGCCGTCGTATCTCTTTTCTGAATCCGGGCTAAGGTTTTTTCAAAAATTGTCGCTCTGGTTTTGTTTATAGCGCAGAAAATAAAAACCGCAGAGGTGATCAAATACCACCAAATTAAAGCTCTAATTGTGGGGGGGAAAAAAGGGCGTCAATTTGGTTTGGGAGTCATGTCGCACGATTGCGCAATTGTCATTCAAAGTGTGACAGCGCTGAAAACTAAAAATTGGTCTGGGCAGGAAGGGGGGTGAAAATGCCCGGTATTGAAGGGTTAAGGGTCTGCGGCGAGGGGTTAAAATAAACGTATACAAAAGAAGAAGAAGAAAAAAAAAAAAAAAAAAAAAAAGCACGCAATATCCTAAATTTGTCTCATACCCGACTTGCTTCAAAAAAGTACAAATGTTTAATGCTAATAATCCTTTATTCCCATTATTGCTTCTTTGTATACAGCGCTGGCTATCCGCTGCCAGGGCTCCCGACTCCGAGTGCGAATATTTCCTCTAGATAGCTTGTAATGTCCGACCACGAAATAGGTCACCTTTTGAATATACGAAAACAAAATCTGAACTGTATTCATACAAATCATTTTTATTCATTATTCCCTCTGCCGCAGGCGAACATCCCAAATGTTTCTACGTAATTTTGTGTTGGTGTTCATATTCCATCCACGTCGCGCCCCCCCCCCCCGACTTATTTTTTTGCGTGTTTCTGCATCCGTCCTTGTAATGAACGGTTTCTAGCCTAGAGATCCCGGGAGGTAACACATCGCTCCATTCACCGACTCCCAACACCACCCTGACTCCAATTAGAACACGAGTGAAGACGTGAAATTAAATTAGGGCGCCGCGCCGGGACATGCAGCGTTTCCTCATTAATTTATGGCTGGCGTATCTGAGGCTGCCAAGGTTTGTTTACCTTGTTAGTAAAATGTGGAAAGATCAATGGAGCATCAAGACGGAAAAAACACAAACAGATGAAAATTAACTTTATTATTATTTAGGTACTTATATAGCGCCGTCAATTTACGCAGCGCTTTACATATACATTGTACATTCACATCTGTCCCTCCCTACCCTCAAGGAGCTTACACTCTAAGGCCCCTAACTCACATTCATATACTAGGGACAATTTTAGACAGAAGCCAATTAACCTATCAGCATGTTTTTGGAGTGTAGGAGGAATCCGGTGTACCCGGAGGAAACCCACACAGGCACAGGGAGAACATGCAAACTCCAGGCAGGTAGTGTCGTGGTCAGGGCTGGTGCAAGGATTTTTGCCAACGCAGGCGAAGGGGCATTTTGCCACCCCCCCCCCCGGCACGCACCAGTTATAGAGGAACTACAAATCCCAGCAATAATACATTATACAGTGCAATGGAGAATACCATCAGCTACAGAGGAACAACTAATCCCAGCAATACATTATATAAAACGCAATGCAGAATACCAGAAGTTACAGAGGACTACAAATCCCAGCTTTGCGCCATTTTCTTTTTAACAATAAACTTTAAAACAAGTCGGTCCCCCTTACCTGTTTCTGACCAATCTGTGCACCGGGGCGGCTCCCGTTCAGAGTCCCTCAACAGGTCGCCATCACCCCCAGAATGACGCCGCAGGCTGCACTGCCTGCTGGTGCGGATCCGGTCCATCCGTTTGCTCCGCCTCCTGCAGCCCTCGCTCCTTCACATCATGCGGCTGAGCGGGCAGGGGAACCAGGGGCGGGGCCGCCGCTGCGTAGCCAAGGACGAGACAGACAGTGAGACTGTCTGACAGAGTGACTCACTGCACAGGTCAGCGCCGCTGCGATGACTCGTCCTTCAGATGCCGCCCGCAGTGGCAGCCCACACAGACACACTCTACGATCGGGCGGGCGACTGTCCACCCTGTTCTATGGCGGCGCTGACGCCGTAAGGCAAGTGCCCATGTTGCCTTGCGCTAGCGCCGGCCCTGATCGTGGTTGGGATTCAAACCAAGGACCCTTTTTACTGCTAGGCGAGAGGGCTACCCACTACACCACTGTGCCGCACTTTACATGAATGTACCTTTGGTACCATGTTGCCCCTGGGGCTGGGGTTCTGGTCCTGGGTGCCTCTTAAAGTGTCTATAAACCCCAAGACAAGACCCCCATACACACTATTCGATTTTCTGCAGATTTTTGTCTTCAGATTTACCAAAACCATGTAGTGCAAGGGCCTGCCCGATTGCATACAAATTGAAACTCTTAAAGGGGTAAAGCTTTGTGTTTTTTCACCTTCATGCATCCCGCCTTGCTGTGTCCGACCCCCCCGAGCCCCCGTTATACTTACCTGAGACCCGAATCTCCTTGGGCGCAATCCCGTGTAGCTTTCATCGAACTCTAGTCGGCTCTTCATTGGATGATTGATAGCAGCGCAGCCATTGGCTCCCACTGCTGTCAATCAAATCAATGACGCTGCACGCCGGGGGGGCGGGGCCGAGTCAAACACTTGGCGGCTATGGCTGCCGAGTGTATCACACGGGAGCGTGCCCACAAGCAGGGGCGGACTGACAACTCATGGGGCCCCCGGGCAATAGAAGACTATGGGGCCCCCGGGCTTACAGATGGCCACCAAGCCAGGAGGCAGTGCAGAGGCAGGGCAGTTAAAATCTCTGGATTTTCACATCAAAAGCATGTCGGTTTCAGACATATCAGAGACAGATGTAAAAAAAAAAAAAAAAAAAAAAAAAAAAAACACCCCACACAGATTTTTACATACTGTCCCTGGTTTTATTGAGCCTGGCAACCCTGATGGGGCCCCCTAGTGGCATGGGGCCCTCGGGCAGTGCCCGAGAGCCTCAATGGTCAGTCCGCCCCTGCCCACAAGGTAACCCCCTCGGGAGAGAGCTTCCCCGAGGGGGTTAGCTCTTGTGGGGAGGAGCCGCGAGAGCCGCCGTGGGACCCCAGAAGAGGGCGCTCGGGGCCACTCTGTGCAAAACGAACCGCACAGTGGAATCAAGTATGACATGTTTGTTTGGTTTTTTAAATTTAAAAAACTAACTCCTAGTATCCCTTTAAGGTTTGACCTCGTATTATATGGTTTTGGTAAATCTGAAGACAAAAATCTGCAAAAAGTCTAAATAGTGTGTATGGGGGTCTCATGCTCAACTTCTCTTATTTGCTGCTAATCTGTTAAAAAATACCATTGAAAGTGTTTTGTTATATCTGTTTGTGAAGTTCAAACAAAATGACCTGTTGATCCTGCAAGAAATCCAGTGAACTGAGGAGTTCCTGGGCTCTATACAGTGTCTTGAAAAAGTATTCATACCCCTTGATATTTTCCACATTTTGTCACGTTACAACCAAAAGCGTAAATGTATTTTATTGGGATTTTATGTGAGGGACCAACACAAAGTGTCACGTAATTGTGAAGTGGAAGGAAAATGATAAATAGTTTTCAATTTTTTTTACAAATAAATATGTGAAAAGTGTGGGGGAGGGGCATTTGTACGGCGCCCCCCGGAGTCAATACTTTGTAGAACCTCCTTTCTATACAAGTCTTTTTGGGGGTGTCTCTACCAGCTTTGCACATCTAGAGAGGGACATTTCTGCCCATTCTTCTTCTTTGTAAAATATCTCAGGTTCTGTCAGATTGGATGGAGAGAGTCTGATCAGCAATTTTCAAGTCTTGCCACAGATTCTCAATGGGATTTAGGTCTGGGCTGTGACTGGGCCATTCTAACACATGAATAGGCTTTGATCTAAACCATTCCATTGTAGCTCTGGCTGTACTTTAGGGTCGTTGTCCTGCTGGAAGGTGAACCTCCCCCCCTAGTCTCAAGTCTTTTGCAGACTTAGGCCTCGTACAGACGAGCGGACCTGTCCGATGAAAACGGTCCGCGGACCGTTTATCGGACATGTCTGCTAGCAGATTTTGGTCTGATGGTTGTACACACCATCAAACCAAAATCCCAGCGGACAGAATACGCGGTGTCGGTGATGTGGCTGCGATGATGACGCGGCGACTTGCGCGACCCCGGAAGTTCAATGCTTCCACGCATGCGTCGAATCACTTCGATGTCATGCGCGGGTTCTCGGGCCAGCGGACATGTCCGATGAGTCGTACTGACCATCGGACATGTCCGGCGGACAGGCTTCCAGCGGACACGTTTCTTAGCATGCTAAGAAACATTTGTCCGCTGGAAACCTGTCCGGTCGGCCCTACACACGACCGAACATGTCTGCTGAAACTGGTCCGACGGACCAGTTTCAGCGGACATGTTCGGTCGTGTGTACGAGGCCTAACAGGTTTTCTTAAGATTGTCCTTGTATTTGTCTCCATCCATTTTCCCATCGACTCTGACCAGCTGAAGAAAAGCATCCTCACCACATGAAGATGCCACCACCATGTTTCACGGTGGGAATGGTGTGTTCAGGGTGATGTGCAGTGTTCGTTTTCCACCACACGTAGCGTTTTGCTTTTAGGCCAAAAAGTAAAATTTTGGTCTCATCTGACCAGAGCGCTTTCTTCCACATGTTTGCTTCCTCTTCACAATTATGTGCCACTTTGTGTTGGTCTATCACATAAAATACATTTACGCTTTTGGTTGTAACTTGACAAAATGTGAAAAATGTCAAGGGGTATGAATACTTTTCTAAGGCACTGTATATCTCTGCTGAGAGATTTGTTCCCCTCTGCTCTGTTAGCAAGTAAAGCTTAAGCCCCAACTTTCTCTAGTTGAACCTTACAAAGGGCTGAGGATGGTCACCCCTCCCCTGACAGCTCGGATGCTACTGATTAGCTGCTCCAGCACACGGTGCTATTACTCAGGGGCGGGCGCACAGTTTTCAGCTATGTGAGTGAGTCACATGTTCCTCCATACAGGGAAGTTGAGGTATGTTCTTCTATCCCAATGGCTGGAGTGGGGGAGTGAAGGAAATGTTATGGTGTGCTGCCGAGTAGGGGGGGCATTAAAGTGAACCTGTTGCGTTGCCCTTCATGGACAGGAGCCCCAAAATTAAGTTTATAAAATCATAACTTGAGGGTCTCAATCCAACAGGGATTACATCATAGCTCCATGCTGTTGTAGGTAATGATCGAGGCTCAGAAGTGTCAGGTATTTAGTTGACAGAATTTTGAAGGATTATTGGGCAGGAATGGCTGCTGGTATATTGTCTCGACACCCGCCTCTGCATTTCTTGCTTCTCGACACCCGCCTCTGCAGTTCCTGCTTCTCGACACCCGCCTCTGCAGTTCCTGCTTCTCGACACCCGCCTCTGCAGTTCCTGCTTCTCGACACCCGCCTCTGCAGTTCCTGCTCCTCGACATCCGCATCTGCATTTCTTGCTTCTCGACATCCGCATCTGCATTTCTTGCTTCTCGACACCCGCCTCTGCAGTTCCTGCTTCTCGACACCCGCCTCTGCAGTTCCTGCTTCTCGACACCCGCCTCTGCAGTTCCTGCTTCTCGACACCCGCCTCTGCAGTTCCTGCTCCTCGACATCCGCATCTGCATTTCTTGCTTCTCGACATCCGCATCTGCATTTCTTGCTTCTCGACACCCGCCTCTGCAGTTCCTGCTTCTCGACACCCGCCTCTGCAGTTCCTGCTTCTCGACACCCGCATCTGCAGTTCCTGCTTCTCGACACCCGCATCTGCATTTCTTGCTTCTCGACACCCGCCTCTGCAGTTCCTGCTTCTCGACACCCGCCTCTGCAGTTCCTGGGTCTCGACACCCGCCTCTGCAGTTCCTGGGTCTCGACACCCGCCTCTGCAGTTCCTGGGTCTCGACACCCGCCTCTGCAGTTCCTGGGTCTCGACACCCGCCTCTGCAGTTCCTGGGTCTCGACACCCGCCTCTGCAGTTCCTGGGTCTCGACACCCGCCTCTGCAGTTCCTGGGTCTCGACACCCGCCTCTGCAGTTCCTGGGTCTCGACACCCGCCTCTGCAGTTCCTGGGTCTCGACACCCGCCTCTGCAGTTCCTGGGTCTCGACACCCGCCTCTACAGTTCCTAGGTCTCGACACCCGCCTCTACAGTTCCTAGGTCTCGACACCCGCCTCTACAGTTCCTGGTTCTGAATACTTTCCTCTACAGTTCCTAGGTCTCGACACCCGCCTCTACAGTTCCTAGGTCTCGACACCCGCCTCTACAGTTCCTAGGTCTCGACACCCGCCTCTACAGTTCCTAGGTCTCGACACCCGCCTCTACAGTTCCTAGGTCTCGACACCCGCCTCTACAGTTCCTAGGTCTCGACACCCGCCTCTACAGTTCTTGGGTCTTGACACCTGACTCTGACGTACCTGCCTTCACAGTTTCTGGGTTTGAACACCTGTCTCTGCAGTTATAAATCGCAGTTTGAACAAAGAAATGTAAAAAACTTCTTTATGCCTTTTATCAAAACAACATTTTTCCTAGAACCTAGTTAAAAAATAATCTCCATTATTATTTGGATGATCAATGTTCTGGCTCAGCTCAGGCTAGGAGGAAATGCTCCATTTCAAAATAATATTTTCTAATAAGAATGAATTTAATTACCAAACACAAGCGATGAAAGGGACGTTGGCGCATTATGGAAAATGATACAAAAATTGCAACAGCGGTTTAGAACAACACCATTAAAAAAAATGCGACTTGCGTCCAAATGTGTCTAGACTGTCGGAGATCTGTGTGCTTATGGAGGAAAACAACACAGATTTAGACATATGACCGAAGCTGAGGCTATGGGCTTGCACAGTTACTGATAAGCTTTATCACAGGCTGGATTCTTATATCTCCACATTCCCCACCATGATTCACAGTTCTGTCCATCTGCTACTGGTGTTCAGCAATTGTAGAACAAATAATGCGAAGGAGGGGGAGGAAGACAAACTACAGCAGGGAAATCTCCCCATTGTGGGAGGGGCAGAGACACAAACTACTGCAGGCAATCTCCCGATTGTGGGAGGGGCAGAAATGCAAACTACTGCAGGCAATCTCCCCATTGTGGGAGGGGCAGAGACACAAACTACTGCAGGCAATCTCCCGATTGTGGGAGGGGCAGAGATGCAATCACCCCATTGTGGGAGGGGCAGAGACACAAACTACTGCAGGAAATCTCCCGATTGTGGGAGGGGCAGAGACACAAACTACTGCAGGCAATCTCCCGATTGTGGGAGGGGCAGAGACACGAACTAATGCGGGCAATCTCCCGATTGTGGGAGGGGCAGAGACACGAACTAATGCGGGCAATCTCCCGATTGTGGGAGGGGCAGAGATGCAAACTACTGCAGGCAATCTCCCGATTGTGGGAGGGGCAGAGACACAAACTACTGCAGGCAATCTCCCGATTGTGGGAGGGGCAGAGACACAAACTACTGCAGGCAATCTCCCGATTGTGGGAGGGGCAGAGACACGAACTAATGCGGGCAATCTCCCGATTGTGGGAGGGGCAGAGATGCAAACTACTGCAGGCAATCACCCCATTGTGGGAGGGGCAGAGACACAAACTACTGCAGGAAATCTCACCATTGTGAGCAGAGACACAAACTACTGCAGGAAATCTCACCATTGTGAGCAGAGACACATAGTAATGTGGGGGAAATCTCTCCATTGTGGGAGGAGCAGAGACACATAGTAATGTGGGGGAAATCTCCCCATTGTGAGCAGAGACACATAGTAATGTGGGGGAAAGCTCTCCATTGTGGGAGGGCTGAAGACACAATCTACCGCAGGAAAATATAACATTCTTTTTAAACCAAAGAAGCATCTCTATGTGTTACTATGCAGGAAATTATGGGAAACTAGAAATACAGATTAAGCTACTCATATTTATTTTTAATGATCACTAAATCAGGATAATCTTTTAGATGCTGTATATCTGCATGCAGTTCACGTTACAGAGATGTGTTTCCATCATTAACCAGCTGACCTTACAGACTGACTGTGTATTGGGTATTGCAGTACAACATGACAGAAGGTCGGCCACCCTGGTGCAGATCCTGAACCGTGACTCAGACAGCAGAATCTCGTCTTCAATGCCGGGGAGACCGTTCTCCGGGACATGAGGAAACGCCGCATTTGAAGGTGAATCCTTTCAATTCGAATACAAAAGTGATCCGTCCTTGAGAAAACTGCAGGTGGAAACGCAACAAATTGCTACTTAATGTTTCCTCCAAGTCTGTCAACGACGCACGGTGTAATGTTACAAAGTTTTAACGCTAAACTCAATCTAGGAGCGGCCATTTTGAATTACTATCATCATTGTTCAAAACTCAAAAGCTACCAGATCCATTACAGCTTTCTGATACCGAGTCACAAATGTAAAGAAAACTGCAGACTGTCTCCTCAGCAAATGCAGTATGAATAAAAATGGTATGTTGGCCACCTAGTTTTAGTCTGCTATCCCAAAAACCTATGTGGTAGATTGATCTTCAAGGACCAGCCCACCTAAAAGTGAGACCAACATTAAAAAAAGTCAGGCAGCCGCCTCCACGGTTCTGGGGTCTCGGCAGCCGCCGCCACGGTTCCCGGGTCTCCGCAGCTGCCGCCACGGTTCCCGGGTCTCCGCCACGGTCTCCTCAGCCCCCTTCACGGTCCCCGGGTCTCCCCAGCCGCCTCCACGGTTCCCGGGTCTCCCCAAGCCGCCTCCACGGTGCCCGGGTCTCCCCAGCCGCCTCCACGGTTCCCGGGTCTCCCCAGCCGCCTCCACGGTCCCCGGGTCTCCCCAGCCGCCTCCACGGTCCCCGGGTCTCCCCAGCCGCCTCCACGGTCCCCGGGTCTCCCCAGCCGCCTCCACGGTCCCCGGGTCTCCCCAGCCGCCTCCACGGTTCCCGGGTCTCCCCAGCCGCCTCCACGGTCCCCGGGTCTCCCCAGCCGCCTCCACGGTCCCCGGGTCTCCCCAGCCGCCTCCACGGTCCCCGGGTCTCCCCAGCCGCCTCCACGGTTCCCGGGTCTCCCCAGCCGCCTCCACGGTTCCCGGGTCTCCCCAGCCGCCTCCACGGCACCTGGGTCTACGCAGTCACCTCCACGGCTCCCGGGTGTCGACAATCGCTGCTACAGATTCTGGGTTTGAACCCCTGTCTCTGCAGTTATATATCACAGTCTGAAGAATCTTACCACCAGATACTTCATAAGCTAGCTAAGCTTATTGGGTCCGTCTATAACCAAAATGAGTGGAAAGGCTCTCTCCTGAGGTTCAAAATGGATACAATTAAAAGAACAAACAAAAACGCTAAAAAAAAAAAAAAGGTATAAAAGGAGTTTTTACAAAACAATTTTTTTTTCTATAACCTAGTTAAAAATAATCTCCATTATTATTTGGATGATCAATGTTCTGGCTCAGCTCGGACTAGGAGGAAATGCTTCATTTGATCATAATAGTTTATAATAAGAATGAACTTAATTGCCCAACACAAAAGATGAAAGGGACGTCGGCGCATTATGGAAAATGATACAAAATTGCAACAGTGGTTTAGAAGAACGCTTGCGTCCAAGTTTTTCAATTCGTCTAGACTGTCGGAAATCTGTGTGCTAATGGAGCAAAACAAAACAGATTTAGACATATGACCGAAGCTGAGGCTACAGGCTTGCACAGATACTGATACGCTTTATCACAGGCTGGATTCTTATAGCTCCACTTTCCCCACCATGATTCACAGTTCTGTCCACCCGCCAATGGTGTCCAGCTGTTGTAAAAAAAATTATGTGAAGGGGGGGGGGCAAACTAAAGCAGGGGAATTTCCCCATTGTGTGAGGGGCAGAGACACAAGCTACATCGGAAAAGCTCACCATTGTGGGAGGAGCCGAGACACAAACTACAAAGGGAAATCTCACCATTGTGGGAGGAGCAGAGACAAGCTACACTCACCCTACACACGCACAGGACACCCACCCTACACACGCACAGGACACCCACCCTACACACGCACAGGACACCCACCCTACACACGCACAGGACACCCACCCTACACACGCACAGGACACCCACCCTACACACGCACAGGACACCCACCCTACACACGCACAGGACACCCACCCTACACACGCACAGGACACCCACCCTACACACGCACAGGACACCCACCCTACACACGCACAGGACACCCACCCTACACACGCACAGGACACCCACCCTACACACGCACAGGACACCCACCCTACACACGCACAGGACACCCACCCTACACACGCACAGGACACCCACCCTAAACACGCACAGGACACCCACCCTACACACGCACAGGACACTCACCCTACACACGCACAGGACACTCACCCTACACACGCACAGGACACTCACCCTACACACGCACAGGACACCCACCCTACACACGCACAGGACACCCACCCTACACACGCACAGGACATGTTATGTAGCACTTTTGCGAGCGTGTCTTCTACTTATGGAAAAAAAAAAATCTTGCATCGCAGTCAGTTGGGGGCTGGATAATAAAACTGAACTCAGATGGTAAGTTGATGAATTCCACCGTATGTTTATCACAATCGCTTCTGCATTTTTAATCAAGTGGAAGAGCACTCGACGGGAACGATTTAATTTGCGTTGTGCTCTCCAGAACTCTCTTCAGCTTAAACTGTTCCCATTAAACACCTTATCGGTGTTCTGTGCAATGAACCCACTTCGTCATTTTCATATCTAACAAAAGAAGAAGATGATGAGTGCGGGAGGAGTCCAGCTGAGGAGGAGGAAGACACATTGTAGATCTAAATGAAAGTGTATCTAAACAAAATCAGTTTGTTACATTTTGGATGGAGTGCAGAAGAAGGGATTAGAATCCCTGTCAGGTTTTATTTGCGGTCTGTGTTCCCACCATCCCTGTGCTGAGTTCCCGGGTCTGGACACCTCCTGTGCCCATTATGAGGGGCTCCCACCATCTCTGTGCTGAGTGCCCGGACACCTCCTGTGCCCATTATGAGGGGCTCCCACCATCTCTTTGCTGAGTACCCGGGTCTGGACACCTCCTGTGCCCATTATGAGGGGCTCCCACCATCTCTGTGCTGAGTACCCGGGTCTGGACACCTCCTGTGCCCATTATGAGGGGCTCCCACCATCCCTGTGCCCCATCAAACAAAGCCACAGTGCCCCATTAAATGCTGCCAGTGTGCATCGCCCATCACTTACCTGTCTCGCAGCGGGGTCACGGTGGTGTCCTCCGCGCTCCTCGATGTCTTCTCCCGTCCTCTCTATCAGACGTCCAATTACAGCGCCTTTCGTTTCAGCCAATCAGGTGACAGGTAACAGACCCGAGCACCTGATTGGCTGAGAGGCGGTTCAGTGTTAGCAAAGCGAATTCCTTCACTCAGCGTTGTGTTAGCAAAGCGAACAGTGAGCGCCCAGCATGGCGCCCGCTGTTCACCCTATTTGGACGCCTATTAGAGCCTATGGCTTCTATCATGTGCTTTCCAAAAAACACCCCTGCCACTGAAATTCAGGTGCCCGAAAAGGGGCTGAACACCTGAATAGGGAGTGTCAGCGGCTGTGCCCATTATAAAATGTTCCCACCATCCCTGTGCTGAGTTCCCGGGTCTGTACAGCTGCTGTGCCCATTATGAGGGGTTCCCACCATCCCTGTGCTGAGTTCTTGGGTCTGTAACCTGCTGTGCCCATTATGAGGGGTTCCCACCATCCCTGTGCTGAGTTCCCGGGTCTGTACACCTGCTGTGCCCATTATGAGGAGTTCCCACCATCCCTGTGCTGAGTTCCCGGGTCTGTACACCCGCTGTGCCCCATTATGAGGGGTTCCCACCATCCCTGTGCTGAGTTCCCGGGTCTGTACACCCGCTGTGCCCATTATGAGGGGTTCCCACCATCCCTGTGCTGAGTTCCCGGGTCTGTACACCCGCTGTGTCCATTATGAGGGGTTCTCACCATTCCTGTGCTGAGTTCCCGGGTCTGTACACCCGCTGTGCCCATTATGAGGGGTTCCCACCATCCCTGTGCTGAGTTCCCGGGTCTGTACACCCGCTGTGCCCATTATGAGGGGTTCCCACCATCCCTGTGCTGAGTTCCCGGGTCTGTAACCTGCTGTGCCCATTATGAGGGGTTCCCACCATCCCTGTGCCAAGTTCTTGGGTCTGTAACCTGCTGTGCCCATTATGAGGGGTTCCCACCATCCCTGTGCTGAGTTCCCGGGTCTGTACACCCGCTGTGCCCATTATGAGGGGTTCCCACCATCCCTGTGCTGAGTTCCCGGGTCTGTAACCTGCTGTGCCCATTATGAGGGGTTCCCACCATCCCTGTGCCAAGTTCTTGGGTCTGTAACCTGCTGTGCCCATTATGAGGGGTTCCCACCATCCCTGTGCTGAGTTCCCGGGTCTGTACACTTGCTGTGCCCATTTCTGAGGGGTGCCCACCATCCCTGCACAGGACACAGGCATCGCTTGGCTTGTGGAGGAATACATGATGAAGGAAAGGTTGTCTTTATGTTCCTTAATATAATTAATGCATGCAAAGCCATCGGAGGTGAGGCCTGTCTGTACATCAATATTCACCAATTAATGCTTCTCTTGGCGGCATATGGATGGGCATTTAACCCCGGCATGGCCTTATATTCTGCTTACATGGGGGGTCTTTGGTTTATCATCGCCTTATTATGAGTGTGCACATTAAATAAACCCGATTCTTGGAATGAACCAGCAGAGAATTTCTGAGAAATGGCGTCCGGACCGGGGAGCTTCTCATCTGTATTCTCCTTGTATACGCAACTTTAACCTCCTCTGACGATTGTACATCGGGGGGGGGGGGGGGAACATTCGCCACTCAACGCAGGCAGACGGATTTCTGCTTAGTGATTGAAGCATTAAAAAAATAAATACAAATTAAATAAGAAATGTTTTCTTTATTATGTGAACCATAATAGTTTTGTTGTCTTACCAATTGGACGAGGAATTTTACTGCTATGCTGTGAATAGCCTGGCCCGGATTCAAAGAGATTTTCCCCTTTTTTTACGGAGGCACAGGGCATTTTTGCCCTGCGCCCCCGCAAATTATCTGCGCTGCGCACGATTCACGGAGCAGTAGCTCCGTAAATTGCGTGTGCGCTCTTTAAAATTGCCCTGCGTAAGGGCGCCTAATGTAAATGATCCCGTAGGGGGCGGGAATCATTTAAATTAGGCGCGCTCCCGCGCCGAGCGTAGAGCGCATGCTCCGTCGGGAAACATTCCCGACGTGCATTGCGGCAAATGACGTCGCAAGGACGTCATTTGCTTCCAAGTGAACGCGAATGGCGTCCAGCGCCATTCACGAATCACTTAAGCAAACAACGTGAAATTCAAATTTGGCGACGCGGGAACGACGGGTATCCTTTAGCATTGGCTGCCCCTACTATTAGAAGGGGCAGCCTTACGCTAAACACGCCGTACGGAAACGACGTAACTTGCGTACGCAGGGCTCGCGCAACATTGTGAATCGGTGTTAGTATGCAATTTGCATACTATACGCTGAGCACAATGGGAGCGCCCCCTAGCGGCCATCGCAAGAATGCAGCCTAAAATATGCGTGGCATAAGAGCCTTATGCCACGCAGATTTTAGGCTGCAGTCGGCGTTACGAGGTTCCAGAATCAGGAGCATTCGTAACACCGGCGCAAGTCAGCAATTGCGCTGCGTAACCTATGGTTACGCAGGCGCAATTGCTCTCTAAATCCGGGCCCCTGTGTTTTGGACAAACCTCAGTTATAGCTCCAGAAAAAAAAAAAAAAAAAAAAAAAGGAAGGGGGAAGTAGAGCTTTTCTAAAACACAAAAAGCACAGCAAGTCCTGTCCCGGAGGCAACCTATACTGAATGTTTCTTTGGGGAATAATGGTTGTATACAAATAAATTGATAATAATAAAAAATAAATAAAAAACCTTAGTACATAAACATGCAAGATTAGAAAACTAACAAATCAACACTGACCGGAAACCAAACTGTTCTATAGACGGGAAGGATTTGCTGCTGTTACCTGCAGCCTTGGGTCTGCCCCGATCAGTCTTCTCAGGTGAGTCCTCCCTCCAGAGGGGCTGAAGATCTTCTAAATCCACACCTGGCCGGAATTCTGATAAATCCTTCACCTGCAAGTGGGTGTGTCACACTTCTGTTTTCTGCTACCGTGCAGCTGTCCAAGTGCCACAAAGCCATAGAGCCAAGATATATATATACACACACTACAGAGTCCCACCTGCAATATATATATATATATTACACACACAGAGTCCCACCTGCAAGATATATATATATACACTACAGAGTCCCACCTGCAAGATATATATATATACACTACAGAGTCCCACCTGCAAGATATATATATATACACTACAGAGTCCCACCTGCAAGATATATATATATACACTACAGAGTCCCACCTGCAAGATATATATATACACACACTACAGAGTCCCACCTGCAATATATATATATATATTACACACACAGAGTCCCACCTGCAATATATATATATATATTACACACACAGAGTCCCACCTGCAAGATATTTTAAGGAATATTCACTCCAAAAGTAAACCCAGTCTGATTTTTATGTATGTGTTGGGTGGAGTGGAGAAGGGTTTCCTGCACAGGAAGTAAAGGGAAATTATTGATTGGGGACACCCCCAGCAATGAAATCCTCAGAGAGGACTTGCGGGTGGGGGGCGTTGAATACCAGGCATGTGAGCTGCATTTTAAGTGCCCCCGCCAACTCTATGCAATGCATCAGATGTTTCACATCAGAAGCCCTCCATTACATCAGACCCCCCCCCCATTACATCAGAACCCCCTTCCACATCAGAAGCCCCCCCCTATTACATCTGAACCCCCTTTCCACATCAGAAGCCCCCCTAATTACATCGGAACCCCCTTCCACATCAGAAGCCCCTCATTACATCAGAACCCCCTTCCACATCAGAAGCCCCCCCCCCCCTCCATTACATCAGAACCCCCTTTCCACATCAGAAGCCCCCCCATTACATCGGAACCCCCTTCTACATCAGAAGCCCCCCCTATTACATCTGAACCCCCTTTCCACATCAGAAGCCCCCCTAATTACATCGGAACCCCCTTCCACATCAGAAGCCCCCCATTACATCAGAACCCCCTTCCACATCAGAAGCCCCCCCCCCTATTAAATCGGAACCCCCTTCCACATCAGAAGCCCCCCTATTACATCAGAACCCCCTTCCACATCAGAAGCCCCCCCTATTACATCGGAACCCCCTTCCACATCAGAAGCCTCCCCTATTACATTTGAACCCCCTTTCCACATCAGAAGCCCCCCCTCACTACATCAGAACCGCCTTCCACATAAGAAGCCCCCCCCATTACATCAGAACCCCCTTCCACATCAGAAGCCCCCCTCCCATTACATCAGAACCCCCTTCCACATCAGAAGCCCCTCAATACATCAGAACCCCCTTCCACATCAGAAGCCCTCCCCCCATTACATCAGAACCCCCTTCCACATCAGAAGCCCCCCCTCCCTCCATTACATCAGAACCCCCTCATTACATCAGCACTCACTTTTCCACATTAGGAGCCCCCATTACATCGGAACCCCCTTTCCACATCAGAAGCCCCTCATTACATCAGAACCCCCTTCCACATCAGAAGCCCCTCCCCCTCCATTACATCAGAACCCCCTTCCACATCAGAAGCCCTCCCCCCATTACATGAGAACCCCCTTCCACATCAGAAGCCCCCTACTACATAAGAAGCCCCCCCCCATTACATCAGAACCCCCTTCCACATCAGAAGCCCCCTATTACATCAGACCGCACCATTACATCGGAACCCACCATTACATCAGAACCCCCCTTCCACATCAGAACCCCCCCTTTCACATCAGAAGCCCCTCATTACATCAAAATCCCCCCATAACATCAGAACCCTCCTTCCACATCAGAAGCCCCTCATTACATCAGAACCCCCCTTCCACATCAGAAGCCCCCATTACATCAGAACCCCCTTCCACATCAGAAGCCCCCCATTACATCAGAGTCCCCCCCCTTCCACATCAAAAGCCCCCATAACATCAGAACCCTCCTTCCACATCAGAAGCCCCCCCATTACACCAGAACCCCCTTCCACATCAGAAGCCCCCCCTTACATCAGAACCCCCTTCCACATCAGAAGCACCCCCTTTACACCAGAACCCCCTTCCACATCAGAAGCACCCCCTTTACATCAGAACCCCCTTCCACATCAGAAGCACCCCCTTTACACCAGAACCCCCTTCCACATCAGAAGCACCCCCTTTACACCAGAACCCCCTTCCACATCAGAAGCACCCCCTTACATCAGAACCCCCTTCCACATCAGAAGCACCCCCTTACATCAGAACCCCCTTCCACATCAGAATCCCCCCATTACACCAGAACCCCCTTCCACATCAGAAGCCCCTCCTTACATCAGAACCCCCTTCCACACCAGAAGCCCCCCATTACATCAGAGTCCCCCCCCCTTCCATGATGGGTCAGTGAGGTCACAGTGGGGCAGGGTCTCCAAGTTACGTAACCGCATGACCATGCCCCATGGCTATATAAGAACTGTCAGACACGGGAGGTGCCAGAACGGTGGGAGCATTAGTCGGGGGAGGGTGTTTTTTTTTTATCTGGTCTGTGGCAACGGAAGACATGCTGACTGAAGTTAGATCTACATCGGGGAGATATTATTCATTTTTAATAAAGGACTTGTCAAAAACGGCCTCCTGTGTTTTTTTTTTTTTAGGGGTGAATAAGCAGGGGTACTGCATACCCCATACTCATTCACATGGGGGGGGGGCTGGGATCTGGGAGGGCCCCCACAGCCGCAGCCCAGGGTTGTGGGGAAGAGACCCTTCATCATGGGGACAAGGTGCTTTGGGACACCCCCCTCCATGTTGAGGGCATGTTACCTGGTATGGTGCAAGGAGGGGGCAGCACATCAACATGGGGACAAGGTGCTTTGGGATGGGGGGGGGAGCAGAGCCAAAGTCCAATAAGCTCCCTGCTTTGCGACACCCGTCTCCATGTTGAGGGCATGTGACCTGGTATGGTTCAGGAAGAGGGGTGGCGCATCAAAATGGGGACAAGGTGCTTTGGGGCACCCCCCTCCTCCATGTTGTGGGCATGTGACCTGGTATGGTTCAGGAAGGGGGTGGCGCATCAAACTGGGTACAAGGTGCTTTGGGGCACCCCCCCCCTCCATGTTGAGGTCATGTGACCTGGTATTGTTCAGGAGGGGGGGGCGGCGCATTAAAATGGGGAAAAAGTGCTTTAGGACACCCCCCTCCTCCATGTTGTGGGTATGTGACCTGGTATAGTTCAGGAAAGGGGGCGGTGCATACAAATTGAGACAAGGTGCTTTGGGGCACCCCCCCTCCTCCATGTTGAGGGCTTGTTGAGCTGGTAAGGTTCAGGACGGGGGTGGCGCATCAAAATGGGGACAAGGTGCTTTTGGGCACCCCCCTCCTCCATGTTAGGGGAATGTGACCTGGTATGGTTCAGGAAGGGGGGTGGGGCATCAAAATGGGTACAAGGTGCTTTGGGGCACCCCCCTCCTCCATGTTAGGGGAATGTGACCTGGTATGGTTCAGGAAGGGGGGTGGGGCATCAAAATGGGTACAAGGTGCTTTGGGGCACCCCCCCCCTCCATGTTGAGGGCATGTGACCTGGTATGGTTCAGGAGGGGGGTGGCGCATCAAAATTGGGACAAGGTGCTTTGGGGCACCCCTCTCCTCCATGTTAAGGGAATGTGACCTGGTATTGTTCAGGAAGGGGGGGGGCGGCTCATCAAAATGGGGACAACGCCGTTGGATCGAAATCGCAGGGAAAAGTTGGATCACAAGACGCACGACTTTGGTGTCGGATCAGTGTGAACAGGGCCTGAGGAAGGTCGGGGGCTGCACGGAACATTGCGCGTTTTTGTATCGCTTTAACAAAGATTTTTTTTTAAATGGCGATTTAGTGTTTTTTTAAATAATCGTTCGGCGACTGTACCCTCATCAATGTGTCACTGCGCTCCCACGCCACCAATCACGCAGGACAGATTAATGAATCGCTTGTGTCTTTTTTTTCCAGCAATAAATCCAATTTTGGTCTGGAAGTCTCTCCATTGTGAGTGTTTACGGCACAGCGAGTCCCCGGCCCGGGAGGCGGACAATTACCGCATCGCTCGTCACCTAATTGGCAAAGCGCACTCAAAACTCTTCATTAGGACGGACAAATTGGCCCCGATAACAGAACATATCAGGATGGACCCATCCTCCTTTCCTACACTAAAGGTCAATATTTGTTCCCTTGTTATCTTCTCAACGATGGCAACGAGCTCCAGAAACGACTTTTCCAGAAAATGGAGATTATATTCCTGGAAAATACAATTAATGGGGCAAATCTGATTGTTAATAGAGGAAGGAGCAGAGTCCTCCAGCAGAGCAGAGTATTTCAGGAGAGGAGAGTTATAGAGGAAGGAGCAGAGTCCTCCAGCAGAGAAGAGTATTTCAGGAGAGGAGAGTTATAGAGGAAGGAGCAGAGTCCTCCAGCAGAGAAGAGTATTTCAGGAGAGGAGAGTTATAGAGGAAGGAGCAGAGTCCTCCAGCAGAGCAGAGTATTTCAGGAGAGGAGAGTTATAGAGGAAGGAGCAGAGTCCTCCAGCAGAGCAGAGTATTTCAGGAGAGGAGAGTTATGGAGGAAGGAGCAGAGTCCTCCAGCAGAGCAGAGTATTTCAGGAGAGGAGAGTTATAGAGGAAGGAGCAGAGTCCTCCAGCAGAGTATTTCAGGAGAGGAGAGTTATAGAGGAAGGAGCAGAGTCCTCCAGCAGAGCAGAGTATATCAGGAGAGGAGAGTTATAGAGGAAGGAGCAGAGTCCTCCAGCAGAGCAGAGTATATCAGGAGAGGAGAGTTATAGAGGAAGGAGCAGAGTGCTCCAGCAGTTTAACTGCTTTCTACCTGTGGGGGGGAGGTGCTTTGACTGGGGGAAGACAAAGATATGTGTTCCTGCTTAGCAGAAACACAAGAATGGCGTTCTGCCTTTTTTTACACAGGCAGACCGCCATTCTGCCTCTCCTGAGAACGATCCCGAGGTGTCAGCGAACATCGGGTCCGCCGGACCAGCTGATTGGCTCCGGCTGTGTCCAATCACAGCATGAGCGGGTCGCTGGCGGTGCACCAAACCCAGTGCACGAATCACGTACCCCATTCACATAGGCGGGGGGGGGGGGGCTGGGGGCTGGATCTGGGTGCCCCCTTGTCAAAGGAGGCTTCCAAATTACCGATTAGCCCCCTGAATGCAGACCCCCACAACCGCAGCCCAGGGTTGTGTGGAAGAGGCTCTTGTCCTCATCAATAGCCCCCCCCCCCACTCCCCCATTACCTCAATTCATACAGTGACGGGGCTCAATTCACACTTGTATACAATAAACTTATAAAAAAGTAGAATGAGCACAAAGCCCGGCGCACTCGGCTCCCGTCCTCCGCCGACCTCCTCTGCGCTTAACAAAGCGGCAAACAATATACAGAATTGAATTCGCCGATCCCCATTATTCTGTACAATGCTTCCATTTCCTTTGCCGTGATCTCTGCCCCGTTCCAAAACAGTGACGCCAAAACATCAACTACACTTCACTCCGAATAATTGCAGTAATCGCGACCCGCTGATGGTTTAAGTGGCGATCGTGAAATTGAATTGGAATAATGCACTACAATAAATTTTAGTATTAAAAAAAAAAAAAAAAGGAAAAAGCAGAATAAGGTTTACTGCAAAAATATGTCGCCTTTTGTATTTATTATTTTCATTGTGCAGCTCTCAACTTTGTTCCTAAATATGTAGGGCTAGATTCAGGTATGTCGGCGTAATTTTTTGGCGGCGTAGCGTATCGCATATACGCTACGGCGTCGTAAGTCAGAGAGGCAAGTGCTGTATTCACAAAGCACTTGCCCCCTAAGTTACGGCGGTGTAGCGTAAATGGGCCGGCCTAAGCGCGCCTAATTCAAATGTGGAACAGGGGGGCGTGTTTTATGTAAATGATTCGTAACCTGACGTGATTGACGTTTTTTAAGAACGGCGCATTCACTCCCAGGGAACACATTTAACCCCTTCCTCGCCCCCAGTGTTAAAGCGGTTCTCCACCCTAAAGTGGAGTCCCGCTGATCGGAACCCTCCCCTCCTCCGGTGTCACATTTGACACCTTTCAGGGGGGAGGGGGGTGCAGATACCTGTCTAAAGACAGGTATTTGCACCCACTTCCGGCCCGGCATTCTCGGGCAAAAGACAGGCATTCCGTCACATCCCGTCGCCCCCCCTGTTGTGCTCTGGGAACACTCGGCTCCCAGCACACAGCGGGAGCCAATCGGCGGGCGCGGCGCGACTCACGCATGCGCCGTAGGGAACCGGGCAGTGAAGCCGCAGCGCTTCACTTCCTGGTTCCCTCAGTGTGGATGGCGGGGGGGGGGGAGCAGCAGAGAGACGAGCGATCGCTCAAACGGGCGCTTCCATTGATTTACGCGTCGAATATGCAAATGACGGAGATACGCCGATTCACGAACGTACTTGCGCTTGTCGCAGTAGTATACGCCGTTTACGTAAGGCGTATGTCCGACGTAAAGTTATTCTACATAAAGCAGGTGTAAGTCATGTTAGGGTATGGACGATGGAACAGCCGCCGTATTTTACGTTGTTTACGTAAGTCGTACGTCCAATGGGGCTGGGTGTAGGTTACGTTCACGTCGTAGGCATTGAGCCGTCGTATCTTAGGGAGTATATGCGACGTGATTCTGAGCATGCGCGCACATGCGCCGTTCGTTCGGCCCTTCATTTACATGGGGTCACGGTTAATTTAAATGTATCACGCCCACTACCTTCCTACTTTGAATTAGGCGGGCTAACGCCGGCCAATTTTTCGTTACGCTGGCGCAACGTAGGGAGCAAGTGCTTTGTGAATACTGCACTTGCCTCTCAGAGTTACGTCGGGGTAGCGCATATGAGATGCGCTACGCCGGCACGAAGATGCGTCGATCTACGTGAATCCGGCTACTTGTGTTTTTTTCAAAAGTGTCGCTCTTTTTTTTGTTTAAAGAGCAAAAAAAATAAAAACCACAGAAAATACCACCAAAAGAAAGCTCTATTTGTGGGGAAAAAAGAACGTACATTTTGTTTGGGGGCCACGTCGCACGACCGCGCAATTGTCAATTAAAGCGATGCAGTGCCGAATCGAATAAAGGGGCAAGGTCCTTAACCTGCATAATGGTCCGGGTCTTAAGTGGTGAATATAAATAAAAGTAAAATCTTTGTTACCTGAGTGACTCAGATATAATTCCACTAGTAGAGTCATGAACATAACAATATCATATTGTTACAATGTAACTGGTGACATCTGCGTGATTTCTACACAATCACAATATGGAAAACAAAAAACATAAAAGTCAGAGAGGTGCTGCAATAATTGAAACAAATATTTACAGCTTTATGGATAAGGAATGTTCTATTTATTTCTAAAGCCCCCGAGTGTTCTCTGCGCGTGGCGTGACTCACGTGTCCAGCGGCGAATGGCGTTTTGTTTTCCATCTGTATATAATATTCCTACAAAACCGGGGGTTCATATGATAGCGGAGGGGGGCGTACCGCACAGCGACTGAGGCACCGCCGCTCTCCAGCGCAAGGACAGACTCCTCTAAAAAAAACAATCATTGTGTAAAGTGTGACTGTTCCCTGCATAAGAGAGAAATATACGGTGCTGTGCAAAAGTTTTAGGCAGGTGTGAAGAAATGCTGTAAAGAATGCGTTCAAAAATATATACCGTATTTATCGCGTATACCGCACACTTTTTTCCACCTTAAAATAAGGGGAAAATTGTGGGTGCGCGATATACGCCGATACCCACTTCCCGCGCTCAGTTTGAATGCCTGCGCCGACATATACCGAGTGCAGTACCCTCGGCTACATTCGGCCAGGCTTGGCTTCGCTCGTGCTCACGCATAAACGTCACAGAGCGTGAGCACGAGCGAAGCCGAGCCTGGCCGAATGTAGCCGAGGGTACTGCACTCGGTATATGTCGGCGGAGGCGTTCAAACTGAGCACGGGAAGCGGCGATTCGACGGGGAGACAGCGCGGGAGAAGTCGGGAGGACACCACCGAAGCCTCAGACGGACGCCGGGCCCGACGAGGAGGACACCACTGAAGCCGCAGACAGACCCGACGAGGAGGACACCACCGAAGCCGCAGACGGACGCCGGACCCGACGAGGAGGACACAACCGAAGCCACAGACGGACGCCGGACCCGACGAGGAGGACACCATCGAAGCCGCAGACAGACTCGACGAGGAGGACACCACCGAAGCCGCAGACGGACGCCGGACCCGACGAGGAGGACACCACCGAAGCCGCAGACAGACCGACAAGGAGGACACCACCGAAGCCGCAGACGGACCCGACGAGGAGGACACCACCGAAGCCGCAGACAGACCCGACGAGGAGGACACCACCGAAGCCGCAGACGGACGCCGGACCCGACGAGGAGGACACAACCGAAGCCACAGACGGACGCCGGACCCGACGAGGAGGACACCATCGAAGCCGCAGACAGACTCGACGAGGAGGACACCACCGAAGCCGCAGACGGACGCCGGACCCGACGAGGAGGACACCACCGAAGCCGCAGACAGACCGACAAGGAGGACACCACCGAAGCCGCAGACGGACCCGACGAGGAGGACACCACCGAAGCCGCAGACAGACCCGACGAGGAGGAGAACACCACCGAAGCCGCAGACGGACGCCGGACCCGACGAGGAGGACACCACCGAAGCCGCAGACAGACCCGACGAGGAGGACACCACCGAAGCCGCAGACAGACCCGACGAGGAGGACACCACCGAAGCCGCAGACAGACCCGACGAGGAGGACACCACCGAAGCCGCAGACGGACCCGACGAGGAGGACACCACCGAAGCCGCAGACAGACCCGACGAGGAGGACACCACCAAAGCCACAGACGGACGCCGGACCCGACGAGGAGGACACCACCGAAGCCGCAGACAGACCCGACGAGGAGGACACCACCGAAGCCGCAGACGGACGCCGGACCCGCCGAGGAGGACACCACCGAAGCCGCAGACAGACCCGACGAGGAGGACACCACCGAAGCCGCAGACAGACCCGACGAGGACACCACCAAAGCCGCAGGCGGACGCCGGACCCGACGAGGCCGCCGATGGACGCCGCGCAAGACACCAAAACTGTGATAAGTACTAAAATGATTTTTTTTTACAGGAATGCAGGTCCACATTAGGGGTGCGCGCTATACGCCGGAGCGCGCAATACCCCGATAAATACGGTAACTTAATTTGTAATTTAACCACTTAAGGACCCCCTATCGACTATATAGGGGCCGGCACATTTTTTTTTACGTTTACGTAAGGCTTTTTTCGGCGTAACGTTACCCCTGGGTCTATGAGGCGTACGCAATGTTAGGTATGGACGTCGGGACAGCGTCGAATTTTCCGTCGTGTACGTCGTTTGCGTAAAACGTTCGTGAATAGGGCTTTTCCGTAAATTACGTTCACGTCGAAAGCATTGACTATTTGCGACGTGATTTCGAGCATGCGCACTGGGATACCCCTACGGGCGGCGCATGCGCCGTTCAAAAAAAAAAGGTCATTTACGTGGGGTCAAGTTGAATTAACATAAAACACGCCCACATCTTTGTCATTTGAATTCCGCGCCCTTACGCCAACACATTTACGCTACGCCGCCGTAACTTTAGATGCAAGTGCTTTGTGAAAACAGCACTTGCCTCTAAAAGTAGTGGCGGCGTAGCGTAACTACGATACGGTACGCCTGCTTAAAATTACACCGATCTACGTGGATCTAGCCCAATATTTTTTTATTTTTTTTTGGGGGGGGGGGGGGATATTCTTTTTTTTCTTTTATACACATCATTAAAAAGGTCTTCATAGGATATGAATAATATCTGCTTAGAGATTGAAGCAAAACGCCAGCAAAACGTCACTAGCCAGACACAGGTTGGGGGCTCGTCCGGGACGGGTTCAGAGGAAGTGGAAAGCGTCCTGTATGTACCTGAATCTAATTTTTGAATTTGAATTGCATACATCCAACACATCATTTATTATTGGTAACTGTGTGCCACTTTTTATGCCAGGTAACAATAACTTTTTCTAGTAAAGAATCTGAATTGTTAAATGCAATCTCTTCACAGCAAACCAATCCTCTGATGAAGACCCTGCTTGTTCTGGTCGAAACGCGTCAGGGTTTTGTATAGAAAGATTTTTGACATATAATGTGTACAAATTTGTGTTTGCACTTTTATTATTGGAGTAGTATACCTTGCACCAGAGCTCATATTTTACCTGTCATTAGCATAATCCATGTTCATTGTTAAATAACGGATGCAATTTGAACTATTACAGTTTGAACATCGTTTATTCCTTGCTGCTACGAAAACCTCTCCTTGGGGGGAAACTTCCCATATTGAATGTGAGAGAAAGAAGCACCACAAGTGCCAATCAGTTCATGTGCTGGCATACTGATAGGAGGAGAGAGCAGGGTGTCAGATGAGCTCATCACTGTGCTGCTTCCCTATTCACTGTCCAATCAGAGGCTGGGGGGTGGGTCCATAACCCTTTGAGTTTAGAGGAAGTGGGTTTAATGATGCTGGTCATCAGATTGAGGACATCTAGTGGAAGGAAAAGGTACTACAGAGGGAGTGTAGGTTAAAATTACAGCAAATGCTGGTTGAATGGTTCCAGCCATCAGACGGAGGACATCTAGTGGAAGAAAAAGGTACTGCATGGGGGATTGTCAGTTAAAATTACAGCAAATGCTGGTTGAATGGTGCCGGCCATCAGACGGAGGACATCTAGAACAGAAGAGCAAACATTTCCTGTCTTATGGTGACAACGCTGGCTGTATTGTAACCAAGAAAGTGCAATGTTGTCACCCAAGACTACAAATCCTCCCGATCCCACCTTCTATGTAATGGAGGCGGTGCTTGTAGTCTTGGAGGAGGTGTTTGTAGTCTTGGGCGACAACTAGGGTGACCACATTTCCAAACTACCATTCAGGGACACACCCCCCCCCCCTTCCCAAAAATCAGCTTGTGCTGTAACGAATCACAGAACAGTGATTGGACACAAGAGATTTATGATTTCTCCAATCACAAGCAGGGGGCGGGGATTGTGCTCCTCCAGGCATTCCCGGCCAGAACAAGTACTGTCAGTGAGTAAAGTGGTGATGTTGAGGCCTTTTTTGGGGGCATCAGATTGGCTGGGGGGGTGGCTGTGTCAGTTTTATTCCGGGACACTGTATTGTCCTGGAATGAATGTGCCCGGGACAGACCTGCAAAATGCGGGACTGTCCCGGGCAAACCGGGACACGTGGTCACCCTAGTGACAACACTACACCTTCTTGGATTTTGTACCATACATGTTGTCACCATAAGACAGGACGT
This sequence comes from Rana temporaria, assembly GCF_905171775.1. Classification (NCBI taxonomy): domain Eukaryota; kingdom Metazoa; phylum Chordata; class Amphibia; order Anura; family Ranidae; genus Rana; species Rana temporaria. The sequence goes on along the minus strand of NC_053500.1, from coordinate 8,087,311 downwards.
GTTACTGGCAGGATCAGCAGGCTTTACTTCTCCTTTTTTTTTTACCTGGTGATCCTGTCAGTAACACTTCCTGTCTTATGGTGACAACACTTAGGGTACTGTATCCAAGCAGGTGTAGAGTTGTCACCCAAAACTACAAATCCCTCCCCCACCTTCCATGTAATGGAGGAGGTGTTTGTAGTCTTGGGTGACAAAACTACACCTTCTTGGATACAATACCCTAAGGCCCAGATTCTCGTATCTGGGCGTAAAACTGCGGCGGCATAACGTATGTCATTTACGTTACGCCGCCGCAAGTGCTTGATTCACAAAGAACTTGCCTGTAAAGTTGCGGCGGCGTAGCGTAAATCCCCCGGCGCAAGCCCGCCTAATTCAAATGAGCCGGGTAGGGGGCGTGGATCATTTAAATTAGGCGCGTTCCCACGCCGAACGTACTGCGCATGCACCGTCCCTAAAATTTCTCGATGTGCATTGCGCTAAATGACGTCGCAAGGACGTCATTGGTTTCGACGTGAACGTAAATGGCGTCCAGCCCCATTCACGGACGACTTACGCAAACGACGTCAATTTTTAAATTTCGACGCGGGAACGACGGCCATACTTAACATTGGTTGCCCCTCATATAGCAGGGGCAACTTTACGCGTCGCAAATCTAACGTAAACGTCGTAACTTCACTGCGTCGACCGCGCTTACGTTCGGGAATTCGCGTATTTTGCTAATTTGCATACTCGACCGGGAAAAGCGACGGAGGCGTCACCTAGCGGCGAAAAAAAAAAAATTGCATTTAAGATCCGACAGCGTAAGAGCCTTACGCCTGTCGGATCTAATGGATATCTATGCGTAACTGATTCTAAGAATCAGTCGCATAGATACGACGGCCCAGATTAGGACTTACGGCGGCGCACATTGCGTTGCGCCGTCGTAAGCCCTTTGAGAATCTGGGCCTAAGTGTTGTCACCATAAGACAGGAAGTGTTACTGGCAGGATCACCAGGTGGAAAAAAAAAAAGGAGGAAACACTTCCTGTCTTATGGTGACAACGCTTTCCGTATTGTTTCCAAGAAGGTGCAATGTTGTCACCCAACATGTTTCTGGATGGAGATCCACTTTAAAAGACCAAAAGGGAAGAAATGAAATACGTTCGGGGTGTACAGCAGGCAGTGTAATTATCGATGTCGGCGGGCAGAAATGACATTGTGAATCAAAGCTTGTTGTACCCAATCCATCTCCAGAGAACAATGAGAAGAGTTGGGAGACGATGAGAAATGACAGACGCAATCAGAATAAAGGAGTTCTTTAAAAGCTCCAAATTAGACAATGAGTGGATTTTAATTGCGGCGATGATGAGAACTTGTGTGTCTTCTTCATCACGATCTGCACTGAATAAGATAATTCAGACATTAATGATCATAGAAGTAAAAATAAAAAAATTAGGCAAATGGCAGTCTGAAAGGGGTTGTCGGACTACAAGTCCCAGCGTGACTGCCATTCCAAAGAGCTGCAGATTATAGGAGCAGAGCTTTTGCATTCACCTTTGTTCTGTGCGAATGGTTTCAAAACCGAATGTTATTAGGTTACTTTCTTTCCAGGTTGAATGTTAATCATTTATTAAAAAAAAAAAAAAATGGATCAGGAAAATACTTCATCATGGCCACTAGAGGGAGATGATGACCATAGGATAAAAATGTAAAGCTTGCAGCGCCGCTCATGCTAAAGAGGAAATCCTTCACCTTTGATCTCAGGAGACGGGGTGCCGGTGTATTGCTATTTTGATCCAAGAAATCACATGTAATAGAATAGGATGGAAAAACTACATTATGGCCACTAGATGGAGCTGACCATCATAGGAATAAGTGTTTATTTCCTAGGACAATTCCCCATTATGGCCACTAGATGGAGCTGACCATCATAGGAATAAGTGTTTATTACCTAGGACAATTCCCCATTATGGCCACTAGATGGAGCTGACCATCATAGTAAATAAGTGTTTATTTCCTAGGACAATTCCCCATTATGGCCACTAGATGGAGCTGACCATCATAGTAAATAAGTGTTTATTACCTAGGACAATTCCATATTATGGCCACTAGATGGAGCTGACCATCATAGTAAATAAGTGTTTATTTCCTAGGACAATTCCCCATTATGGCCACTAGATGGAGCTGACCATCATAGGAATAAGTGTTTATTTCCTAGGACAATTCCCCATTATGGCCACTAGATGGAGCTGACCATCATAGTAAATAAGTGTTTATTTCCTAGGACAATTCCCCATTATGGCCACTAGATGGAGCTGACCATCATAGGAATAAGTGTTTATTTCCTAGGACAATTCCCCATTATGGCCACTAGATGGAGCTGACCATCATAGGAATAAGTGTTTTTTTCCTAGGACAATTCCATATTATGGCCACTAGATGGAGCTGACCATCATAGGAATAAGTGTTTTTTTCCTAGGACAATTCCATATTATGGCCACTAGATGGAGCTGACCATCATCGTAAATAAGTGATTGACGTTTTCTACGAACGGCGCATGCACGGTCCGTGTACATATCCCAGTGTGCATTGCTCCAAAGTACGTCGCAAGGACGTCATTGGTTTCGACGTGAACGTAAATTACGTCCAGCCCCATTCACGGACGACTTACGCAAACGACGTAAAAATTTCACATTTCGACGCGGGAACGACGGCCATACTTAACATTGACTAGGCCAGCTATTTGTTCGACTAACTTTACGCCGGAAAAAGCCTTACGTAAACGGCATAAAAAAAAATGTGCCGGGCGCACGTACGTTTCTGAATCGGCGTATCTAGGCATTTGCATATTCTATGCCGAACTCAACCGGAAGCGCCACCTAGCGGCCAGCGTAAATATTGCACCCTAAGATACGACGGCGTAGGAGACTTACGCCGCTCGTATCTTAGCCTAATTTAGGCGTATCTGGTTTCCAGAATACGCTTAAATTTAGGACGGCGCAGATTCAGAGTTACGTCCGCGTATCTACTGATACGCCGGCGTAAAGCTATCTGAATCTAGCTAATACACTTTAAATATAAAAAAAAAAAATCTTGTTTGTCCCTTTACTACCCCGCCCTCTCTCGACAACCCAAATTTGCCGAAGACCACTCCCACTTTCAATTAACCCCACCCACTGGAGGTTGATAGCTGTAACATGTTGGAGGTAGATGTTTTATCATCATCATCAATCATACATATGTGTTTATTTTCTTAGAATAAAATAAATAGTATTTTCTTTATATTGTATACTTTATTTTATTTTTTTATAGATATATGTTTATATTTTAAAATATAATAAATATGACTTTGCATTTCCGTTGCGCCATTTTCAGACACCTGTAAAAGAGAACCGGTCACGAGTCTGACGGCCGTCTCCTGCCATGACTGCCATCCAATGTTTCAGGCTCCAGGACACAGGGCTAGTTCCAGGCCAATCATCATATGACTGTACGATCCTTCTGGGGGTGGGATCAGCCCTGGAACTAGCACCAGCACTGGGATTGAGGCAACACCCCCCCCCCCCCCCCAGTATTGTATGGCTGGTCCCTCTAAAAAGCCACCGGTGCCTCCAGCACCAGAAAGTCAGCATTGGTTGGATGTCGGCACGTTGAAGCCATTGACGTATCTCTCTGGCTCCGAGTCTTCTTGTAAAAGGTTTGAATATTACAACACCCAAAATATTCAAAGAGCCAGTCCACCCACACATATTATTTTAGTGATGGGTGGAGTTTGGTGGGGAGACTCCGCCCCTGGCTTTTTATTTGTTCTGAATGCTTCAACAGTGAGATCTCCCTGCCGGGATTCCAGACTCCGTTCATCTCCGTAAACTAAAAAACCAAGAAGGGATTGTGGGACCCTCTCATAATGGGCACAACGGGTGTACAGACCCGGGAACTCAGCACAGGGATAGTGGGAACCCCTCATAATGGGCACAGCGGGTGTGCAGCCCTGGGAACTCGGCACAGGGATTGTGGGAACCCCTCATAATGGGCACAGCGGGTGTACAGACCCGGGAACTCGGCACAGGGATGGTGGGAACCCCTCATAATGGGCACAGCAGGTGTACAGACCCGGGAACTCAGCACAGGGATGGTGGGAACCCCTCATGATGGGCACAGCGGGTGTACAGACCTGGGAACTCAGCACAGGGATGGTGGGAACCCCTCATGATGGGAACAGCAAGGTGTACAGACCTGGGAACTCAGCACAGGGATGGTGGGAACCCCTCATAATTGGCGCAGCAGGTGTACAGACCTGGGAACTCAGCACAGGGATGGTGGGAACCCCTCATGATGGGCACAGCAGGTGTACAGACCCGGGAACTCAGCACAGGGATGGTGGGAACCCCTCATGATGGGCACAGCAGGTGTACAGACCCGGGAACTCAGCACAGGGATGGTGGGAACCCCTCATAATGGCCACAGCAGGTATACAGACCTGGGAACCCAGCACAGAGATCTCATCTGTGTGTGACAACATAGCTCAAGTTTAACCCCCATATTCACACTACTATAGTGCGTAGGTGTTGCGCATGCGCATGTTTTTTGCTTTGTCCCTCTTTCCTTTAGGGCAGCCTATTTAAATTGGCTGCCCTGCACGTGACAGACTCAGAAGACCCTCATGCACCTTTTCCCACAGGTATTTACTGAACCCGGAGAATTCAAATCCTGGTGAAGCTTAATCAAAGCTTAATTGAAGAAGCTAAAGATAGAAGCTGATTGGCTACCATGCACAGCTGCACTAGATTTTGCACTCTCCAGTTTTAGTATAGAAAACCCCCATGGTCTTTGCGCAGCAAACCTCTACAGCAGGGGTCTCAAACTGGCGGCCCATCAGCTGTTGCGAAATTACAAGTCCCAAGGCTGACATTTAGAAGCATGAATGCGACAGGCAGAGGCATGATGGGACTTGTAGTTTTGCAACAGCTGGAGGGCCCATCAGTTTGAAACCCCCTGCTCTACAGCCATCTTCCAATGTTATATAACCCCTTAAAATACATTGTCCATCTTGCCTGTCCCATTACAGCCCTTAGTATTCACTCCAACGTATGACTGTCCAGGATTTGCTCATTAGAAATGTCTTGAGTTGTCCATTGCTTGCCTACAAAAGTCTTCTAACTTATTTGAAAAGCTGGTAAAAGAGTTAGAAGAAGAAATATCATTGAGGAGTCCATTTGTTTCTTGATCAGCTCCACGACCTCTTATGGTGAGAATGGTATTCAACATGCACGTGCCACTTAAAAAGAAACAGCGAGATCATTTTCTCGGTCAAGATGGTCTTCCAATGACAAGATGATGAAAGTGACCCAAAAACCCCAAGAATCCCATTCACAGCTTGGAGAAGAAGAGACACGACTTGGATAACGCAATTTACGAGAGTCTAAGGCGTCCGCGCTTATCCAACACACAAGACATGAGATACTTAGTCGTGAAGGGTGCCGGAGATAATACTCCCTTGTCATTGGTACCCTCCTCACTCACAGCGGGACCTTTTTGACTCGTTGGCGTTGTCCAGAGAATACAGATGATTCTGTAATAAGTCTGATATCCGTCGGAGAGGTCCTGAAGGCTAAATCTCCTTGGGGTTTGATAATGAACTCAGCGCTCATAGATTCAGCTACACACGAGGCACTTTGAATTTGTGATTTTGATCCTTTTTTTTTTTTCCTCCAGGCGTGATAAATAATTCAATACTTCCATAAAAATGTTATGCACGTCTTCCAAACACAACTAAAGACTTATTTGCCATGGCACTACAACAGGACTCCCAGCAAATTAGGTCTTCAGGTTCATGTTGATGAAGACACAGGGATAAAATAAGACGTTGGGATTACCGTGAGTTATTTCCCCCGGGATTGTCAACCGGGACATTCAAATTAACTTTTTTTTTTAGGAAAGACGATGGGGATTCGGGGGAAAAGGCACCGAGGAATCGGGGAGGTCATCACTGATTGGGTCCAAATGAACTTTTGTTAAATAGACCAAGATGATTGCCATGAGTTTTTTCCTTGGGGATTCGGGACAAGACACCAGGGAAGCAGGGAGGTCATCACCAATTGGGTTCAAATGAACTTTTTCCAAGACGATTTCCATGAGTTATCTCCATGGGGATTCGGTAAAAGGCACCGGGGAAGTCATCACCTATTGGGTTCAAATGAACTTTTTTGAAATGATGATTATTATGAGTTATTTCCATGGGGATTCAGGAAAAGACACCAGGGAAGCAGGGAAGTCATTACCTATTGGGTTCAAACTAACTTTTTTGAAAAGATGATTATCATGAGTTATCTCCATGGGGATTCAAGAAAAAGACACCAGGGAGGTCATCAGCACCTATTGGGTTCAAATGAACTTTTTTGAAAAGACGATTACTATGAATTATCTCCATGGGACTTCAGGAAAGGACACCTGGGAAGAAGGGAGGTCATCACCTATTGGGTTCAAATTAACTTTTTTTTAAAGACGATTGCCGTGAGTTATCTTCATGGGGATTCGGTAAAAGGCACCGGGGAAGCGGGGAGGTCATCACCTAGTGGGTTCAAATTCTCTCTTTTGAAAGGATGATTATCATGAGTTATCTCCATGGGGATTCAGGAAAAGACACCGGGGGAAGCAGGGAGGTTCTCACCTAGTGGGTTCAAATTATCTTTTTTGAAAGGATGATTATCATGAGTTATCTCCATGGGGATTCAGGAAAAGACACATGGGAAGGGAAATCATTAACTATGAAGTCCAAATGAACTTTTTGAAAAGACAACAGAAATATACTGTAGTAAGTTTTTTTGGGGGGGGATTGTACAATGAACATACAATGGGAATGAAAATGAAATGCAAACGCTTATCTCTGGTTGGCTCAATGGGAAGCCACAAAGCTTTATTAGTCATAATGAAAAGGACAACACCTGGCTGCCAAAGTCCTGGTGACCTTTGTTTAAGAAAACCACCACTCTGGGTGGCCCAGAAGCACCAATCAAATTTCAGGTTTGGAATGAAAATGGCAAAATTTTGGCAAAATTTTCTTTCCAGTTATGAAAGTTTAGCGTCAAAGTGGTGAAGGAGTTGTAAGGCTGGCCATACATAAATTTTCTCATGCAATTTTTTTTTTAGGCTTGGTTCGCATATGTCCGGCCATGGTTTATAAAAGGAGTCCGGTGCGGTTTCGTTCACCGGTTCAGGTGCAAATTTTTACTTGAAATCGCACCTGAATCGGACTGAAAAGCGTACCTGAATCGGACTGAAAAGCGTAGAGTGCTGCGGCCGACCCAGACATATGCGAACCAGCTCCATGGAAAGCTGGTTCGGCTTACATGTCATGCAAAATCGGATGTGGTTAAAACCGCATCCAATTTGCATACAGTGGAACCTTGGATTATGAGCATAATCCATTCCAGGAAAATGCTAGTAATCCAAAGTTCTCGCATATCAAAGCGAGTTTCCCCATTGAAGTCAATGGAAACGAAAATATTTTTTTCCGCATTGACTCCAATGGCAGGCTGGAGGTGGGGTGGCGCCGGAGAGCCTCGTAAACACTTGGAAAGGGCCGAGGACACCTTGGCTAACCGCAAAGTCTCGGCGACGGAGTATTTCTGAGATTTTCCAAGCATTTCCGAATGGCTCAGAACGGCACCCTTCGGCTCTGCTTGGCCCCAGCGCCCCCCCACCTCAGGCCAAATGCGGTATTGCACACCGCTTTGGCTTGAATCCTGCTTGTTTTGTGAGACAACACTCGCAAACCGAGTCAGTTTTTTTTTTAAAATAAATACAGTGCTCGTTTTGGGAAACGCTCGTTAACCACGTTACTCGCAATCCGAGGTTCCACTGTATGGCTGCAATCACACCTGAGCGTTTTGTCGCCTAAAGCGCGACGCCCCAAAACGCTAGAGGGGAAAAAATACATTATTCTCTATGGAGATGGTTCACATCTCCACTACAAAACGCCTGACGTCGAACGCCTGAAGCCCAAACAAGTTCTGGACCCTTTTTTGTCGCTCGATTTTGGGCGTTTGGGGGTTTTACATTGGTGACCCTAGACCTGTAAAAAATCGCGGAAAAAAACGCCGCAAAACGCTATGCTCAGGTGTGAATGCAACCTATATGTGAACCAAGCCTTAGATTTACCAAAACCTCTCTTCAGAGAAGCATATCCCGCCCCCGCCTAACAACTGTTCTTTTATTTTCTTCATCAGCTCATCCCCCACAGCTATTACCTTCCGTTACCTTCTCTAACCCTCCCTCCTAGACTGTAAGCTCTAAAAGGAGCAGGGCTCTCTGATTCCTCCTGTATTGAATTGTATTGTAATTGTACTGTCTGCCCTCATGTTGTATATAAATCCTGTATAATAATAATAATAATAAAAAAAAAGATGACTTAAACACTTTAAATTTATAGGCAATCAGGAAGGCACTTGCACCACATAGCTGAAGGTAAATCTCAAGGGAATTGAACAAGAAAATTGTATGATGTATGGCCAAGCTCCAGCTGGCGTCTGGATGGCTCTATCAAAAGCACACTCTAATAGTCCCCTTTCTAAAACGCATTGAGATTTTCTTCAATGGAACCTAGTAAACGAGGTTGGACAGACTACAAAGACACTCCAGAGTTATTTTTTGTGCATTCCACTTTGAGGACCCCATTAGAAATCCTTAGATGTGGTTTATGGAGGTTCTAGATAGATCACACGGGTCCATCATCACCAGTCTTGGCCAAAGAAATTCGAATACGGCTACCAACATTTACTTATATTAGCTTTTAAAACACGTTTATATTTCCTTAAATAAACTGTGAGTTTTTTTTTATTTATTTTTTCTCTCAATAACCCCTTTAACTTTCAATTTTCAATTCAAATTGTGGTTCTCTCTGGCAGTGTACAAAATAATCACTTATAAAAAATAAATAGAAATAAAAGATCCCTTTATATACTTAGCATAGCGTCACATTAACTCAAATCAGATCACTAGACAAGCAACTAAAACCCCAAAACTACGAAGATCAGATGTACCAAAAATATCAAAAAAATAAACAATTTTTCTCTACTTAACCAAAAAAAGATAAAAAATAGACAGTCTTTAAAATTTAAATAAATAAAAATACATTTCTATTTCAATATTTGTGAGGTCACATTTAGCAATGCAGGCACAGAATCGGACGTAAGGCTGGGCTACCCTGCGGCAGGAGTAACAGAAGACCCAGCGTGCCCAACCATTTTGCCGGCCGTGGTCGAATGTTTAGGCCACTTCCAATGTTAAGATGTTCACTGTGCTACATATAAAAATGTTTTTTTTTTTTTTTTTTCGGTTGAACATATACCGGTACATTACTTTTTTTCCCTGCAGCTGAACATATGAAATTACTTTTTTTCCCACGTGAACATATCAATTACTCTTTTTTTCCCTACATGACTTTAGCTCCCTGTGGCCCTTGGGGGCCACATGTGGCCCTTAGGCACTTGTGTGGCCCTTGAAGCCCCTGCAGTCTGTGTTTTTCTCATCTCAGGGGCTTACTCTACCAGTGAGAAATAAAAGAAGCAAAGTCTTTCGTAGCCTTGGTTTATTTCTTTCACATGACTCTTCTTTTTTTTTCTGTGCAATCCATTTTTTTTTTGTCTCAGTTTATGTTTTTATGATTAATCTGTCTGTCGTCTAGACCGTCCCCAGTCTCCAACAAACTCCTATATAGCATTGGCTGCAGTTTCTGACAGCTACGTTAATGTGTGGCCCTCTGGGCACATCAGGGGGCCACACTAAAAGCCCCTTATATCAAACCATTGCTGCTCTAGTGCAACCTGTTTTGAGGAGGCAGCTCAGCGTTTTTCCTGCAGGCGGAGGCTGCTGGGAGTTGTAGTACCACAGTAGCTGCGTAATTTGCAGAGGGGAAAAACTGGCTGCATTGCACCTTATTTTTAATTGTTATTCCATCAAATAGATCTATGTTTTCCATGAGAAGAGCCCAAGCTGGACTGCAATCAAAATGAGGATATTTTCCAATGTTTACAAATAAAAAAAAAAATATATATATTTATAATTAAAGGGTTAACATGATACAATGTATCACATTTGTACATTTCCCTTTTTAAAATGTAGCAAATCAATTTTTTTTTCCCTTTTATTTTGATTCTAAATCTCAGTTTCTCAAATGTAGCAAATCAACATTTCTTTTTGATTCTCAAACTCATATTTTCATCAAATGTAGCAAATTATTTTTTTTATTTATTTTGGATTCCCAAAATTATATTTTCTCAAATGTAGCAAATTATTTTTTTTTTTATTTTGATCCCCAAATTTTTTTTTTAATTGTTTCCCAAACTCATATTTTTTCAAATGTAGCAAATTAATTAATTTATACTTTCTTTTGAATCTCAAACTCATATTTCATCAAATGTAGCAAATCAACATTTTTGATTTTGATTCTCAAACTCATATTTTCTCAAATGTAGCAAATTATATCTTTTTTTATTTTATTTTCATTTGCAAACTCATATTTTCTCAAATGTAGCAAATTATTATTTTTTTTGATTTTATTTTCATTTGCAAACTCATATTTTCTCAAATGTAGCAAATTATTATTTTTTTTGATTCCCAAACTTATATTTTCTCAAATGTAGCAAATTATTATTTTGTTTATTTATTTTGATCCCCAAACTTATATTTTCTCAAATGTAGCAAATAATTTTTTATTTTTATTTTGTTCCCCAAATCTTTTTTAATTTGTTTCCTAAACTCATATTTTTTCAAATGTAGCAAATTAATTAATTTATATTTTCTTTTGATTCTCAAACTCATATTTCATCAAATGTAGCAAATCAACATTTTTGATTTTCATTCTCAAACTCATATTTTCTCAAATGTAGAAAATTATTATAATTTTTTATTTTATTTTGATTTGCAAACTCATATTTTCTCAAATGGAAATTAAACATTTTTCTTTTTTTTTGATTCTTAAACTCTTTCTCATATTTTTTATTTCTATTCTTAAACTGTGAATATTTTTTTTTTAAATATATATATACTTTGCAAATATAATATAATGCCAAGACAAGTGCAAACCCACAGCCACCTTAAGATGGTCAAATTAAGGAAAGGTGACCACTGATTTACAATTATTCCTTTTTATCATTAACTTTGATTTTATTTGTAAAAAAAAATATATATATACATTTTCAAACCCATTTTGTTTGTGAGATGGCCAGACCTTGCAAAAACCCTTCACTGTGTTAAACCAGACCTAACCATGAATGGTTAAATGGACTGAATGTTATGAATGACAGACACAACCGCACGTGTTTGAGGGGAGGAGGGGGGGGCGCTCTAACCGCACTTTCCAAAATTCATGCCGTAGCAGCATATGATCTCCTTGAAGGTCTTCCGCATCTCCAGACTGCGGAAGGCGTAGATAAGGGGGTCGATGACAGAGTTGCACATGATGAGGATTAAGTACGTGTTGAAGTAGGCACCGTAGCAGATGCAGTAGGAGTTGGCGGGGCAGGAGATGATGAGGATGAGGTGCAGAAAGAAAGGAGCCCAGCACACGACGAAGACCCCTAAAAGGATGGTGATGGTGATGGCGCCCTTCATGCACGTCCGCTGCTGCACCACGCCGTCCACGGGCAGGGCCGCAATCCGTTTGACGTGGAGGCGGGCAAACAGGAACATGTGGACGTACATGGTGGCCATGAGGACCAGCATGGTGAAGAACATGGTAATGAGGCACACGATGACCGTTTTGCTCTCGGAGTAGACGATGAAGACGATCCCGCAGATGATGCAGGAGATCCAGATGACCATGATCAAGGCCAACGCTTTCTTCACCGTCATGATGCTGTGGTAGCGCAAGGCGTAGAAAATGGTGATGTAGCGGTCTATGGCGATCACCAGCAGGCTGCAGATGGAGGCCACCAGAGAGATGCATATTAAAGTGTCGAAGACGTCGTCGAGCTGCTGGAGGAGCCGGTCCCCGATGTCCAGGTACCTGTTCTGCACGGCGATGACGATGGTTTCCAAAGCGTTGGACACGCTGACCAACATGTCGGCCACGGCCAAGCTGCAGAGGAAAAAGTACATGGGCGAGTGGAGGTTCTTGTTCTTCAGGATGGCCAGGATCACCAGGATGTTCTCCAGCAGGCTGACGATCCCCAGGGTCAAGAAGACCTCGGTCTTGATGAAGACCTGCTCACAAAACTCAATGCTGCTGAGGTTGTTGAGCAGGAGAGTCTCGTTGAAGTCCAGGGTGGCGTTGAACTGGATAGAATGAATGAAGATAATTGGATTGGATGAATTCATGGCTGAAGTTATTTTTGGGGGGTGGGGGGGGTGGGGGACTGTTCTCCAGGAGCCTCCTCAGATATAAAAGAAACAGATCTATATTACCAAGCAAGCTTTATCCAAGGACCATTCCTGAAAACTGCTCAGAGCCGAGCCGGTGATCCATGCATGTCCACTTCCCATGGGTTTGTAGACTTTGTAGACCCCCCTCCCCCCAACATTAGGGAGCAGCTCCCCTTAAAACGCCTTTAGCAGCAAGTCTTTCCATGCTCCAGGGTGCTGTAGCAATCCACAGCTCGCCGCGTTCCCTTCCAGCAGGACTGTCTGCCGCTGTTACAAGGCAAAAGCAAATATATATATCTCCAGATTTTCACATTCATTGATAGTTGAGACTCCTCCTCATGCTCCAGCAGCACATTGAATCGCCCACTTATAAAGCCAGCACAGCGGTGAGTGACAAGCCCGGGAGAGCAGGTGCTTACAATGTCAACACTGGAGGGAAAAAAAAAAAAAAAACAGGTGCTCTGGCGCCCCCTGCAGTATATTCTAAATGCTTACATAACCCTTTTTTTCCGTTTCCTAAGTTGCTATGGTGTATAATAAAATGATTGCGCAGCTGGCTGATGTCTTTGACGGGGAGATATATCAGAATGATGGATCTTCTTACACAAGGTGGAAATATTTTCCTGGCTTGGTGGCAATTTGAAAAAACGGGTCGATTTGACGACAAAAACAAAAAAATTAATGTGCGCAATTTAATCTTTGATGACAACGGGCGTCTAGAAAGTCTGACATATTTTCATCAGTCAAAAAGTTTGCTGAATGGCTGTATCGCCCTTTTTTTTTTTTTTGCGATACAGCAACGTGTTACTGACAACTGCGCGGTCGTGCGACGCTGTACCCAAAACAAAAACAAACATTGATGACCTTTTTTTCCCCACAAATAGAGATTTCTTTTGGTGCTATTTGATCACCTCTGCGGTTTTTAGGGCAGATCCACATAGATCTGCACCCACGCAGCGTATCAGAGATACGCTACGCCGCCGTACCTTACCTGGCGTTCTTTCAAATCCTCAAAGATTTCGCGTCGTAAGTTACGGCGGCGTAGTGTATTTCTGGCGGCGGAATTCAAATCGGCGATTAGGGGGCGTGTTTCATTTAAATGAAGCGCGTCCCCGTGCCGAATGAACTGCGCATGCTCCGTTTCGAAATTTCCCGCCGTGCATTGC
>NC_053500.1:7938033-8073704 GCF_905171775.1 Rana temporaria | reverse complement strand
CTAGCAGCATAGCATGTTTTAAACTAAACATTACTGTTGCTGTTGCACCCATTACATTGGGAAATCGTAGAGCCTTGCGCCCTATATTGGAAATACTTAGAGAGCATAATCTTACCTATAGATGGAAGTTCCCTTTTGCTCTCTCGGTTAATGTGGAGGGGGTATCCCACACCCTTAAGACCCCGGATGACCTATCGCAATTTTGTGAAGCCCTTCACTTACCACCGGTGGACTTACCAGATTGGTACAGGGAATTTAGGTTCCCGCTAGACTCCCCTAGCCTACCTGTCACACAACAATTAACTTTGACTACACAAGTACCAAAGAAGGGGAATTATCAAAAGCATCAGGGTGTGGACCCCGAAAAACAAGTCCAGGTGACCAGAAGCACGAGGGCAAGAGAATATACTTGAGATGTAATTTTCTTGCTTCAAGGACTCTAGATCTGTAAGGGAAAAGAGAAAGAAAAAGAGCAAAAAAAATTTTTTTTTTTTGTATTATGTATTTTTTATGTATTTTTTGTATTTTTTTTTTTTTTTTTTTTTTTTTTTTTTTTAAAGTGGAGGAAAAGAGAGAAAAAAAGAGAAAAAGAGCAAGAGAATATATCTAAGATGTTACTTTTTCTGCTTCAATTACTCTAGTTTTGTAAAGAGGGAAAAGTAGAGAAAAAGAAAAAGGACTTTTTTTTTTTTTTTTTTTTGTTTACTATATTTCTGAGCTTGCCCATTTGTGGGCCCCAGAAATAAATATAGTTCCCTGTTGGGACCATTTTCCGCCTACTGTGCAGGACCTGAGGGCATCTAATATGTGTATAATGGTTAATGTGGTACGAGTGCTCTCTGCACTTTTGGGATGCGGAAATTTAGTTTTTCTTTTTTTTTTTTTTTTTTTTTTATTAATGCATGTTTTGATAAATTTACGGGTCATAGCTTTATAAAATAGGCTTTTTCTAGGCTGCGGGTGGGAGCAGTTGCTTTTCTGTTATTTTGACGTATTAAACAAATTTGGCTTTCTTTGACCATTTCACGGGTCTCTCCCACGTACCCCACACTGTGTCTACCCCGGGGGTTCACAGGGTTATCTATCTTCGGGCCTTGTACCCCGGGTTAGACACAATTGGAGGAGCCCCTCTTCAGTGGTAGAGGAGTGCTCGATTGGTTAATTGTATATATCTACCCTGTTCCTTCAGGAGACTTTTTCTTTGTTTTTTTTTTTTTTTTTCCCTCTGTTGTAGGTTGGGGGTCTATTGACATTGTGCTGAAATGGCCTATTCCTCATTAGGAGAACACCCTACCCTGATCTCCCACAACCTAAGGGGCCTTAATATTCCGGAAAAGAGGGTATCACTTTTAAGAGAATTAAAAAAGGCTCAACCGGCTTTTGTGTTAATACAGGAGACCCACTTTCTATCCTCCTCTGTCCCTAGATTATTTGATAGACACTTTCCTGAGGTATACCATGCGCCAAACCCTAACTCTAAGTGCAAAGGTGTATCAATTCTGTTGCATAAACATGCAAACTTTAAAGTGTCCCAGCAATACAAGGACCCTAAGGGGCGATTTTTGTTCCTCAAGGGAATGTGGCATAATAAAGAGATTACCCTGGCCAATGCTTATTTCCCTAATTCAGGCCATCTTGCATTTTGTCGTCACTTAATAGACGAATTAAAGGGCTTTGCCACTGGCTGTATTATTTTGGGTGGGGATTTTAATATCCCACTGGTACCCCTACAGGATACTTCTAATGGCAAGTCTAGCATCTCATATTCTATTATTCAGAAAATTAAATCACAGCTGAACTCTTTGACTTTGGTGGATGCTTGGCGCCTGGTATACCCGACGGGCAGAGACTATACATATTATTCTCCGTTACACAAAAAGCACTCCCGTATCGATTATGTGTTTATTTCACAACGTGATTTACCTTTGCTCCAGGCAGCCAACATAGGCATACAATCCCTTTCGGATCACTGCCCGGTTTCGATCTCTCTTTCACAACAAGATAGGCCTTCTAGACCATGCAGCTGGCGGTTGAATTCCACTCTATTGACGGATCCCTTTACCAGCCAACAAATTCACGAGGCGATCAAATTATACTTCCAGCTTAATACTACAGAGGATATGTCACCTCTGACGATCTGGGAGGCTCATAAGTGTGTCCTACGTGGCGAACTTATGCGCCTAGGTTCGATTAAGAAAAGAGAAGCTGAAAAAGCTATCTCGGCATTGGCGGAAAAAATTGCCTGTCTGGAAAGCCAACATAAACAATCACATTTAGAGGCGCTCATGTCAGAAGTTTCAAAGACGCGGGAAAAACTTAACTCCTTACTTAATCTCAAAGCAAAACGTATTCTCTATCTCAAGAAGGGCTTTCATTATGAACATGGGGATAAGTGCGGCAAATTCCTTGCAAAAACCCTCAAAACAATTTCTTATGCACATTCTATCCTTTCTATTAAGACCCCTAAGGGCCAACTTATACAAAAAACGGACCAGATTGCGGCACAATTTCATGCTTTTTATACTAAGCTTTATAATCTCCCTGTGATACATAAACCTGCAGAGCTTCAAGGAAATAGAGAATCCATTTTGCGAGAATATATCGTGGAGAGTGGCATGCCTACTTTATCCTCGGATGAGAGCGATTCCTTGGAAACGCCGATTTCAGAAGAAGAACTTATGGCGGCAATTAAGACTCTAAAACCGGGTAAGAGCCCAGGCCCGGATGGGTTCACGGCTCATTATTATAAAAATTTTATAGACACCCTGAAAGCCCCCCTCCTCCGTGCTTTGGATTATATCCGAACTTCTTCACCAAGCTCGAGCACTTTTACAACGGCATTTGTAACATTGATCCCTAAACCAGCGAAGGACCCTACTGACTGTACAAGTTACAGGCCGATTTCTTTGTTGAACTTGGACTTAAAAATACTAGCGAAATTAATGGCTTCCAGGCTGACACCTTTCCTTTCCAAACTTATAGGCCCAGAACAGGTGGGATTCATGCCAGGAAGGGAAGCACGGGATAATGTTATAAAAGCCCTTAATTTGGTTCATTATGCACATACCCGGGGAATTGAGGGCCTTCTCCTCTCAACCGATGCGGAGAAGGCCTTCGACCGTGTCGCCTGGGACTATATGTTTGCTACCTGCAGGCATATTGGGTTGGGATCGCACATGATGGCGTGGATTTCGGCTTTATATCATAAACCTCGGGCACAGCTTAAAATCAATGGCACCCTTTCAGAAGCAGTGGATATAAACAATGGCACAAGGCAGGGATGCCCTCTTTCCCCTCTCTTATTTATTTTATCTTTAGAACCTTTTATCCGCACAGTTAATGCAAACCCGGAGGTACAAGGCTTCCAGATAGGCCAGCGTGACTTTAAAATAGCAGCATATGCGGATGATCTTTTATTTTTTTTGACACGGCCTCACGACTCCATCCCGAATCTTTCTAAAGCTTTTAACATTTTCAGTTATATCTCCAATATGAAAATTAATGATTCTAAATCGGAAGCCCTTAATCTCACACTGTCATCTGATTCCTTAGCGAGGGCACGCTCTTCCTGCTCGTTTAAGTGGGTAACCTCATCTATAACCTATCTAGGAATCAAATTGGCGGCTAACTTTGGGGATATCTATAACATCAATTTTCTATCCTTGCTAAAAAAAATCCAAGTAGATCTTAAAAGTTGGACCTCTAGACCCTTTTCTTGGTTTGGAAGAGCTGCCATACTGAAGATGGTAATTCTACCTAGAATTTTGTACCATTTCCATACTCTACCTATTCCACTCCCAGGTTCTTTTTTTAAACGACTTCAGGCTATTGTACGCACCTTTATTTGGAAGGGGCTAAAACCTCGGATAAAGTTGGAAACGCTTTCAAAATTTAAGGAAGAAGGGGGTATAGGCCTGCCTGATTTTAAACTCTATCATTCTGGGATACATTTAGCTAGAATCTTGGATTGGAACTGTCATAGGGGGCAGAAGGATTGGGTTACATTGGAGGAAGCTTCCTCTACATTGCATCTTAGATTCCTACCTTGGACTCCTTGGGGGAAACTCCCGCAGAGCTTGCGGCAGCATCCCTTGGTGGGGTCCACGCTCAGAGTGTTTCACATGATGATGAAACATCATAAATTGTCCTCATGTCCCGGTCCGCTCACCCCTATTACTCGCAATCCGGATTTCCTGCCTGGGATGGACCTGCACTTTTCTGCACCCACGGACCAAACAATGCCCCTCTTAATGATACATTGTGTTGAGGTTAATACCTTAAAATCCTTTGACTCCCTAAAAAGAGATGTAAATCCCCAGAGCACTCTTTCATTTTGGACTTACCGTCAGCTGCATAACTATATACAGGTTTCCCAGTTTAAAAAACAATTCTTTAGATCAATAACTCCGCTTGAACAAACTTGCCTGACTGGAGCTCCGGTTCCGAGATCTACTTCTCTCACATACTCATGGCTCCAATTAGACAGGGGGGGGATAGCGTCGGGATTACAAGTACAATGGGAAAAGGCGCTCAAAATAAGTTTTACAGATAAGCAATGGAAACGTGCCTGCATTTTTGCCCATAAGTGTGCGATTGGCACGAGAATGCAGGAAATGTCGTATAAGCTTTTAACACAATGGTATACCACTCCGGATAAAATAAAAAAATGGTACCCGTTGACATCGGATTCTTGCTGGAGATGCGAGCAAGACTCGGGCACCATTGTTCATATTTGGTGGGAGTGTCCGTGTCTGAGACCCTTCTGGGACAAGGTGTGCGAACTGATCAAAGCCATTACAGATACCACAATCTCTCTTACACCTGCTTGTTGCTTACTCCACATTGCGGACTGCTCCATGCAACATTATAAAAAATCATTGACTAGACACCTGCTGAATGCAGCGAAAGTTTTGATTCCCAGGCACTGGAAATCGAAGGATATTCCTTCCATTCCGGAATGGTTTAGCTCCATAGAGAACATCCACCAATTGGAGGAAACGGTAGCAATTGCCAGGGAATCGTCGGAAAAATTCAATCAGACGTGGTCACCTTGGGTGGCGTTCAGGTATTCTGATCAATACTTACAACTCGATATGGGATGAGACTGCTGTTTTGGCTTTGACCATTTCCTGCTCACTCCTTTTAGTACGTAGAGACCTTAGAAGATCCGTTCATTACGGTGTCTTCAGCCCCCCTTATTTATTATTGTTTTTTCTTTTTTATTGTTTTTTTTTTTGTCTTTAGTATTAGCTAGTAGCGGGTAAATCATAGATAGTGATGTTTTTTTCTCTGCTTTCTTTTGATATAGGATATAAAAATTGCCTATATTCAGAGTATGTATTGACATTTTGTGATTATGTGCTACTGTGCGGTACTTAGGTACCTTGGCTGTATTTGGTACTCTGATTTTTCCTTTCTCTAATAAAAAAAATTATTATAAAAAAAAAAAAAACTGCGCATGCTCCGTTTCGAAATTTCCCGCTGTGCATTGCGCGAAATGACGTCGCAACGACGTCATTTTTTTTAACTTAGACGTGAATTACGTCCATCCCTATTCACGGACGACTTACGCAAACAAAAATAAAAAATTCAAATTTCGACGCGGGAACGACGGCCATACTTAACATGGCAAGTCTATCTATACGCCGCAAAATAGCAGCTTTAACTATACGCCGGAAAAAGCCGACTAGAGACGACGTAAGAGAATGCGACGGCCGCTCGTACGCTCGTGGATCGTCGGAAAAAAGCTAATTTGCATACCCGACCTGGAAAACGACGCAAGCTCCACCCAGCGGGCGCCGAAGTATTGCACCTGCGATCCGAAGGCGTACAAAGCCGTACGCCTGTCGGATCGAAGCCAGAAGCCGTTGTATCTCGGTTTGAGGATTCAAACTAAAGATACGACGCGGGAAATTTGAAAGTACGCCGGTGTATCAGTAGATACGCCAGCGTACTTGCACTGTGAATCTGGCCCATAGCATCTACAAACTATAGGAAACGTTTTTTTTTTTACTAGTAATGGCGAAAATCAGCGCCTTATAGTGGTACTGTGATATTGTGGGGGAAAATCGGACATCAACTGACATTTCTTTATTGTCATGAGCCAGACAATCTTACAAGGTTGACGCGTTTCACACAGAAGAATCGCGCTTCTTCACAACCATGATCAATGGCACAGTGATCAGTGCTAAAAACACTTTTAAAATATTTATTTGCAAAACATTTGGAAAACCATTTATTATTTTCCTTCCACTTCACAATTATGTGACACTTTGTGTTGGTCCATCACATAAAATCCCAATAAAATACATTTACATTTTTTGGGTGTAACCTGACAAAATGTGGAAAATATCAAGGGGTGTGAATACTTTTTCATGGCAGTGTAGATAGAAGATTGATGGATAGTAGACACGTGCAGAACGGAAACAAAAAAAATAGCTTTGTTAAATTTGTTTAATTCGTTTTCGGAATTAGTTTCGTTTATTCGTTTTCGAATCAATTTCGAATCGTTTTTGAGTTTAAATAAGTTTGCGAATTCGAAAGATTTTTAAATTTCGACAAAAGTTTTCCAATTCGAAAAGTTTTTTATTTCGAATTTCCAAAGAGAACAAAACAGAATAGAAAATAAAAGGAACAGAATATATATATATATAAAAAAAAACTCTATTCCTCTATTTTCTATTCTATTTTATTCTCTTTGGAAATTGGAAGACTATTCAAATTCGAAAAACGATTTGAATACTATTCAAATTCGCATTTTATACGATTTTTATTTTGAATTTGTTTAAATTCGGTACAGTTCTAATTCAGCATGAAAAAAAAAAAAAGAAGAACAGGAAGCACATCATAATCAAAATAAAAATAAAAAGGGTTGCTATGGAAATGACGACCGCAGCTAAACGCGGCCGCAAGTAAACGCACGTAATCGCAATGTACAAATGCAGCTAATCGCAGTGCTCGGAGCCTTGAATTTCACAGAAAATTGACATGCTTTTAACGGCGGCGTGTGAAAGGGGCCTTATGATAAATAAAAGAACTTCCTCCCAGCTGAAAACGATACAATCTCCAGTTGGCTTAACTTGTGATTGGTTTTTATCTCAGCAGCTGCTATGAGATGCAGCTGGAGACGGGAGAATCCTGTGAATTGAGATCAGGAAAAAAATACTTAAAAATAAAGTTGCAGGCAAAAGGTTAGAATACTGGGGTAGATCCAGAAAGCAATTGCGTCTGCGTAATCATAGTTACGCAGCGCAATTGCTTAGTTGCGCCGGCGTATCGACTGCTCCTGATTCAGAGAGCTCGATACGCCGACTGCAGCCTAAGATATGCGTGGCATAAGGCTCTTATGCCGTCGTATCGTAGGCTGCATACTTACGCTGGCCGCTAGGTGGCGTTCCCGTAGTGGTCAGCGTAGAGTATGCAAATTGCATACTAACGCCGATTCACAACCGTACGCGCGTCCTACGTACGCAGTTTACGTCGTTTACGTTCGTCGGGCTCCGCGTAAGGCTGCTCCTGCTATTAGCAGGGGCAGCCAATGCTAAGTATACCCGTCGTTCCCGCGTCGCGATGTTTAAAAATTACGCTGTTTGCGTAAGTGAACCGTGAATGGCGCTGGACGCCGTTCACGTTGAAGCAAATGACGTCCTTGCGACGTCATTTGCCGCAATGCGCGTCGGGAAAGTTTCCCGACGGAGCATGCGCACTACGTTCGGAGCGGGAACACGCCTAATTTAAATGATCCACGCCCCCTACGGGATAATTTAAACTACGCGCGCTTACGCCGGGCATTTTTTAGGAGCGCCCGCGCAAATTACGTAGCTACTGCTTCATGAATGAAGCGTAGCGCACGTAATTTACGGAGGCGTAGCGTCAAAACGGTACGCTGCGCCTCCGTAAGAGGGCGCAAAAGGTACCTGAATCCACCCCACTGTTTCTGTGAAAAGCAACGCACTCCACCGTTCTTCACAACAGCAAATCCATTACGAGGAGAGTCTGGAGAGCCGTCATTACAGGAGTCAGTCCCGGAGGAGATGCCGAGCCTCCTCCCCGGTATAGGGGCCCCGCTCTCCGCTGAACCCCTCCGCCTGGATCACCCAAGCCTGCCGTTTCCATAGAGAACTCACTTTGTTTAATGAACATCCTTGTATGGGTGGAAATGACTTTGCTTCAGTACATTATACACAGATAAAATGTAAAGATGATTGTCCTGACGAAGCAAATGAATGCGCTCTCATCATCATCCCCGCTGATCTCGTACAGCACAATGGAGGGTGCCGGTGCTTTTCACAACCGCTCCATGCAACCTGCTGGTGGTGACATCATGTGATCACTGCACGGCAGGAGCTCTGCCTCCCTAATAGGCGCGCTCACTGCAAGCCTGATTTCAGCCTTCGGCTGGTGTGGCAGGAGCTGAAGAATGATTTTTTGATGGAATACATACAGAAGGTTATTTTCCCGACAGCTGCTTTAACATTGCTCCGCCCCCTTCCCTAACGTATAGGACAATACTGGTGGGCAGTGGCGGCTGGTGCTCAATTTTTTTTGGGGGGGGGGGTGCCACTTGTGCCCCAAATGCTGCCACTTGTGCCCCATCAAATGCCGCCACTTGTGCCCCATCAAACGCTGCCATTTGTGCCCCATCAAAACGCAGCCACTTGTGCCCCATCAAATGCAGCCACTTGTGCTCCATCAAACGCAGCCACTTGTGCCCCATCAAACGCTGCCATTTGTGCCCCATCAAAACGCAGCCACTTGTGCCCCATCAAATGCAGCCACTTGTGCCCCATCAAATGCAGCCACTTGTGCCCCATCAAATGCCGCCACTTGTGCTTCATCATATGCAGCCACTTGTGATCCATAAAATGCCGCCACTTGTGCCCCCATTAAATGCCGCCACTTGTGCCCCATCATATGCAGCCACTTGTGCCCCATCAAATGCCGCCACTTGTGCCCCCATCAAATGCCGCCACTTGTGCTCCATCATATGCAGCCACTTGTGCCCCATCAAATGCTGCCACTTGTGACCATCAAGCGCAGCCACTTGTGACCCATTAAATGCAGCCACTTGTGCCCCAAACGCAGCCACTTGTGCCCCATCAAACACAGCCAATTGTGCCCCCATCAAATGCTGCCACTTGTGCCCATCAAACGCAGCCACTTGTGCCTCATCATATGCCGCCACTTGTGCCCCATCAAACGCAGCCACTTGTGCCCCATCAAATGCAGCCACTTGTGCCCCATCAAACGCAGCCACTTGTGCCCCATCAAATGCTGCCACTTGTGCCCATGAAACGCAGCCACTTGTGCCCCATCAAAACGCAGCCACTTGTGCCCCATAAAATGCTGCCACTTGTGCCCCCATCAAATTCAGCCACTTGTGCCCTATCAAATGCAGCCACTTGTGCCCCATCAAATGCAGCCACTTGTGCCCCATCAAATGCAGCCACTTGTGCCCCAAACGCAGCCACTTGTGCCCATCAAACACATCCACTTGTGCCTCATCATATGCCGCCACTTGTGCCCCCATCAAACGCAGCCACTTGTGCCCCATCAAATGCTGCCACTTGTGCCCCAAACGCAGCCACTTGTGCCCATCAAACGCAGCCACTTGTGCCCATCAAACGCAGCCACTTGTGCCTGATCATATGCCACCACTTGTGCCCCATCAAACGCAGCCACTTGTGCCCCATCAAACGCAGCCACTTGTGCCCCATCAAACGCAGCCACTTGTGCCCTATCAAACGCAGCCACTTGTGCCCCATCAAACGCAGTCACTTGTGCCCCATCAAATGCAGCCACTTGTGCCCCATCAAATGCAGCCACTTGTGCCCCATCATATGCAGCCACCCGTGCCCCATCAAATGCTGCCACTTGTGACCATCAAACGCAGCCACTCGTGCTTCATCATATGCAGCAACTTGTGCCCCATCAAATGCAGCCACTTGTGCCCATCAAATGCAGCCACTTGTGCCCCATCAAAACGCAGCCACTTGTGCCCCATCAAACGCAGCCACTTGTGCCCCATCATATGCAACCACTTTTGCTCCATCAAATGCTGCCACTTGTGCCCATCAAATGCTGCCACTTGTGCCCATCAAATGCTGCCACTTGTGCCCATCAAATGCCGCCACTTTTGCTCCATCATATGCACTTGTGCCCATCAAATGCTGCCTATCAAATGCTGCCACTTGTGCCCATCAAATGCCGCCACTTTTGCTCCATCATATGCAGCCACTTGTGCCCCATCAAAACGCAGCCATTTGTGCCCCATCAAACGCAGCCACTTGTGCCCCATCATATGCAACCACTTTTGCTCCATCAAATGCTGCCACTTGTGCCCATCAAATGCTGCCACTTGTGCCCATCAAATGCCGCCACTTTTGCTCCATCATATGCACTTGTGCCCATCAAATGCTGCCTATCAAATGCTGCCACTTGTGCCCATCAAATGCCGCCACTTTTGCCCCATCATATGCCTCCACTTGTGCCCATGCGTCTTGTGACGGGAGCGCCCGTGAAACCCA
Organism: Rana temporaria; assembly: GCF_905171775.1. Classification (NCBI taxonomy): domain Eukaryota; kingdom Metazoa; phylum Chordata; class Amphibia; order Anura; family Ranidae; genus Rana; species Rana temporaria. The sequence continues at coordinate 8,063,178 of NC_053500.1, read as the reverse complement.
GAATCCCTTGGAAAGTATAGGATACCCTTGTTTCAGCTCCCCATGCACCTCTTATGTCTAAGCCACCTTGTGTATATTAGGGGCCATTATCCGTAGAGGGTGTGGCTGGAGAAGGGGGGGCACCCTTGTGCCCTTAATGGATGGGCCGTCTCAGCTGGTGAGCGTAGCAGATCCCTACACTCAGAAAATAAGAAGGTAAAGGGGCAGCAATCCAAAGTGGCCCTTTAGCCTGACTACACTCTGATTTCTGGAAGCATTCTTTATTTACAGCATTTGTTCACATCTACCCAAAACTTTTGCACAGTAGCGTATATACCAGGGGAGGCTGGTGCTCAACATTTTTTAGGGGGGCGCAAACAAACTGAAAAAAAATTGAAGCCCCAAATGCTGCCAGTTGGCCCCCATCAAATGCCGCCAGTTGGCCCCCATCAAATGCTACCAGTTGGCCCCCATCAAATGCTGCCAGTTGGCCCCCATCAAACGCCGGCAGTTTGCCCCATCAAACAATGCCAGTTTGCCCCATCAAATGCAGCCTGTAATGTAGGGGGGTCTGTAATGTAGGGGGGTCTGTGTAACATGTAGGGGGTCCAGAACTGTTAGGGGGGTGTCTGTGTAACAAACTGTGGGGGGCTGTCTAATGTAAAAGGGTGCAGAGTGCTGTGTAATGTAAAGGGGTCCAGAGGTGCAGTGCTGTGTAATGTAAAAGGGCCCAGAGGTGCAGGGTGCTGTATAATGTAAAAGGGTCCAGAGGTGCAGGGTGCTGTGTAATGTAAAGGGGTCCAGAGGTGCAGAGTTGCTGTGTAATGTAAAGGGGTCCAGAGGTACAAGGTGCTGTGTAATGTAAAAGGGGTCCAGAGGTGCAAGGTGCTGTGTAATGTAAAAGGGTCCAGAGGTGCAGGGTGCTGTGTAATGTAAAAGGGCCCAGAGGTGCAGGGTGCTGTATAATGTAAAAGGGTCCAGAGGTGCAGGGTGCTGTGTAATGTAAAAGGGTCCAGAGGTGCAGAGTTGCTGTGTAATGTAAAGGGGTCCAGAGGTACAAGGTGCTGTGTAATGTAAAAGGGGTCCAGAGGTGCAAGGTGCTGTGTAATGTAAAAGGGGTCCAGAGGTGCAAGGTGCTGTGTAATGTAAAAGGGGTCCAGAGGTGCAAGGTGCTGTGTAATGTAAAAGGGTCCAGAGGTGCAGGGTGCTGTGTAATGTAAAAGGGGTTCAGAGGTGCAGGGTGCTGTGTAATGTAAAAGGGTCCAGAGGTGCAGGGTTGCTGTGTAATGTAAAGGGGTCCAGAGGTGCAGGGTGCTGTGTAATGTAAAGGGGTCCAGAGGTGCAAGGTGCTGTGTAATGTAAAAGGGGTCCAGAGGTGCAGGGTGCTGTGTAATGTAAAGGGGTCCAGAGGTGCAGGGTGCTGTGTAATGTAAAGGGGTCCAGAGGTGCAGGGTGCTGTGTAATGTAAAGGGGTCCACAGGTGCAGGGTGCTGTGTAATGTAAAGGGGTCCAGAGGTGCAGCGTGCTGTGTAATGTAAAGGGATCCACAGGTGCAGGGTGCTGTGTAATGTAAAGGGGTCCAGAGGTGCAGGGTGCTGTGTAATGTAAAGGGGTCAAGAGGTGCAGGGTGCTGTGTAATGTAAAGGGGTCCAGAGGTGCAGCGTGCTGTGTAATGTAAAGGGATCCACAGGTGCAGGGTGCTGTGTAATGTAAAGGGGTCCAGAGGTGCAGGGTGCTGTGTAATGTAAAGGGGTCAAGAGGTGCAGGGTGCTATGTAATGTAAAAGGGTTCAGAGGTGCAGGGTGCTGTGTAATGTAATGGGGTCCAGAGGTGCAGGGTGCTGTATAATGTAAAAGGGGTCAAGAGGTGCAGGGTGCTGTGTAATGTAAAAGGGGTCCAGAGGTGCAAGGTGCTGTGTAATGTAAAAGGGTTCAGAGGTGCAGGGTGCTGTGTAATGTAAAAGGGGTCCAGAGGTGCAAGGTGCTGTGTAATGTAAAAGGGTCCAGAGGTGCAGGGTTGCTGTGTAATGTAAAGGGGTTCAGAGGTGCAGGGTGCTGTGTAATGTAAAGGGGTCCAGGGGTGCAGGGTGCTGTGTAATGTAAAAGGGTCCAGAGGTGCAGGGTGCTGTGTAATGAAAAAGGGGTCCAGAGGTGCAGGGTGCTGTGTAATGTAAAAGGGTCCAGAGGTGCGGTGCTGTGTAATGTAAAAGGTTCCAGAGGTGCAGGGTGCTGTGTAATGTAAAGGGGTCCAGAGGTGCAAGGTGCTGTGTAATGTAAAGGGGTCCAGAGGTGCAAGGTGCTGTGTAATGTAAAAGGGGTCCAGAGGTGCAAGGTGCTGTGTAATGTAAAAGGGGTCCAGAGGTGCAAGGTGCTGTGTAATGTAAAAGGGGTCCAGAGGTGCAAGGTGCTGTGTAATGTAAAAGGGTCCAGAGGTGCAGGGTGCTGTGTAATGTAAAAGGGTCCAGAGGTGCAGGGTGCTGTGTAATGTAAAGGGGTCCAGAGGTGCAAGGTGCTGTGTAATGTAATGGGGTCCAGAGGTGCAGGGGGCTGTGTAATGTAAAGGGGCCCAGAGGTGCAGGGTTGCTTTGTAATGTAAAAGGGTCCAGAGGTACAGGGTTGCTTTGTAATGTAAAGGAGTCCAGAGGTGCAAGGTGCTGTGTAATGTAAAAGGGGGTCCAGAGGTGCAGGGTGCTGTGTAATGTAAAGGGGTTCAGAGGTGCAGGGTGCTGGAACCCCACATCCCATCATTAAACCACCGTGAAGCACCGCCGCCGCGCCCCCCCCTCGCTGCTCAGTCTAAAATGCCCGGGCCTATTTTTCGTCCCAGTCCGGCCCAGTAATTCAGATGGCCAGCGCTCGACAAAAGGCCGGACACCCGAATAGGTGGCGGGAGCGGCAACCCATAGATAGATTAATGCATTGCCTGAATCTATCTATTGTTGATTGACGGGTGCAGGAGAGAGGGGGTGGTGCTCCTGCGCCCCTCTATGAACGCACCGCCACTGGTGGTATATACCCTCTATATACTAACCTCGAATGGAAAAGATTCACGTGTGTTCCCTCTGGAGTCCCTGACACTGAAATGTTCTGCTATTCGCTAACAATTACCCTTTTTATGAATTCCGGCGCACAGCGGCCGGTGGAGGGTCTCCTGTATTCCGCAGTTCAGCAATTTCATGAAGATTCCATCGTCATGGCAAGACCAAATATTGGAGACGTGGGAGCGCGCCGTATAATGTGATCACGAGGGATCGGCATTGATGCCTTGACTTTTCTTCATGAAACATTTTAATTTGTTTCTTTATAAAGCTGCAATTGTTCTCCCGTCCTTCAATATTCCAACACAGGCAAATGTCAGAATTGTTATATCTCTTCCTGAAATACAAATTCATCTCCCCAATCAAATCAACGTTCTTCCAAATACTACATCATCATCCCCTCCGAATGGACTTCTACCACCATGGTGCAAGGGGCCACTTTCAACTTTTTGTTCTATTGGAACTCTGTCTCTCTCTTTGGGGATGCTCCGGGGGCAAACTGGCAGCACACTGGCGGCAATTGATGGGCACACTGGCAGCACACTGGCGGCAATTGATGGGGCAAACTGGCAGCACACTGGCGGCAATTGATGGGCACACTGGCAGCACACTGGCAGCAATTGATGGGGCAAACTGGCAGCACACTGGCGGAAATTGATGGGGCAACCTGGCAGCACACTGGCGGCAATTGATGGGGCAACCTGGCAGCACACTGGCGGCAATTGGCACAGTGGCTGCATGTGATGGCACAGTGGCGACAATTGATGGCACAGTGGCTGCGTGTGTTGGCACAGTGGCTGCGTGTGATGGCACAGTGGTGACAATTGATGGCACAGTGGTGACAATTGATGGCACAGTGGCTGCGTGTGTTGGCACAGTGGCTGCGTGTGATGGCACAGTGGTGACAATTGATGGCGCAGTGGCTTTGTGTGATGGCACAGTTGCTGCGTGTGATGGCACAGTTGCTGCATTTGATGGAATAGTGGCGACAATTGATGGCACAGTGGCTGCGTGTGATGGCACAGTGGTAACAATTGATGGCACAGTGGCTGCGTGTGTTGGCGCAGTGGCTGCGTGTGATGGCACAGTGGCGACAATTGATGGCACAGTGGCTGCGTGTGTTGGCACAGTGGCTGCGTGTGATGGCACAGTGGTGACAATTGATGGCACAGTGGCTGCGTGTGTTGGCACAGTGGCTGCGTGTGATGGCACAGTGGTGACAATTGATGGCGCAGTGGCTTTGTGTGATGGCACAGTGGCTGCGTGTGATGGCACAGTGGCAACAATTGATGGCACAGTGGCTGCGTGTGTTGGCACAGTGGCTGCGTGTGTTGGCACAGTGGCTGCATTTGATGGCACAGTGGTGACAATTGATGGCGCAGTGGCTGCGTTTGGTGGCATAGTGAGGCTGCAATTTATATATTATTTGTTTTGCTAGTCAGAGAAGCCAAGCATGCCTCATTTAAAATAACACAAAAACATTTTTTTTATCTGCCATTTTTTATTAAAAAAAAGTGCTGGTCACCTCACCTCACTCACCCCCCCCCCCCCCCCCCCCCCCCAATCCAGCCATTTAATTATTTGTTATAACAGGTTCTGCCTCCTTTCTTTTCAATTAGTTTTTATTGGTTCATAAAAAAGAGTGACAATACAAAAATTGCAATTCTCTATACAGACGTATACAGTTTTTCAACATTCGTCAATGCAGAACCAACGGATATTTGCGTAGAATTAGTAGAGGAGATAATACAAAACGAGAAACTTAGCTTTAAGATATTGCCCGTAGGGTCACGCCTGTCTCCAAGGAGTAATAAGTAAATGAGGAAGCACGCCCTACCGCTAAATGTGGGCGTTACCTCCCCTCTGGACATTCCCAAGTTGGGAGGGGTTCTGCCTCCTTTCACACAAGTCCAGTAGTCTTTTGTAGAATTGTAGCACACTCTCTGCTAGGTTCCACTATTTTTTGATGGAGAGCAGGAAGCCGGCGCTCCGGGGCTCTTTGTAACGTCATCATAAAATCTTCTGCGTCTTCTCTCAGCCATCGACCCCGAGAAAACCTTTCCAGCGTTCTGTTACTAAGCCAAAAATAAGTTATTTTTGTTCTTAAGAGGAAAGAAGCCGCTGAGTGTTCCCGCCGTGGGTTTAATCATCTCCGGCATTGCAGACACTTCTCCCGACTCGCTGTCCGCCTTTCATGGCCGAGTCACAATACTGGATGGAGGAATCGGGAGAGCAGTCACGTGTCAGGCCGGGTTACATAACTCACTCCATAAAACACATCTACAAGAATACAGAGTTTTCCATATTTTGAGACATTGTAGCAATCTGCTTTAAAAAAAACAATAATTCCTATAGCTTGTTGCTCCATATTTTCATACTGATATTTCATGTAAGCACTCCCTCTAGTGGCCAACTGAAGGTAAAGCAGGCAGCACCAACTCCTTTGCTGTAAATGTATTCATTTACAGGGTAGAGCACCAGAATAATAGAATTCCACTCTACTTTCAATAACTATATTCTATATTATAACTATTAGATATATACACAAACACACAAACACACACAGTATCTTACAAAAGTAAGTACGCCCCTCAAATTTCTGTAAGTATTTTCTTCTATCTTTTCATGTGACAACACTGAAGAAATTACACTTTTAAAAAAAAAACGGGATGGTGTCACCCCTCTAGCGGTTGTCACCCGGTGCGGACCGCACCCCCCTAGCAATGCCTCTGGCTCCATCCGCAGCACTCAGCCAAAGGGTCCCCAAGCTCAGCGGTGCTCTCCTGACCCCAACGGTGTGCTCCTGAACCAAGATCAATCTTGTTACTCAGAATCTTCTCTGTGTATTCTCTGGGTATGGCACAGGTCTAGAAGTGATCAGAATATTCTCTGTGTATTCTCTGGGTATGGCACAGGTCTAGAAGTGATCAGAATATTTTCTGTGTATTCTCTGGGTATGGCACAGGTCTAGAAGTGATCAGAATATTTTCTGTGTATTCTCTGGGTATGGCACAGGTCTAGAAGTGATCAGAATATTCTCTGTGTATTCTCTGGGTATGGCACAGGTCTAGAAGTGATCAGAATATTCTCTGTGTATTCTCTGGGTATGGCACAGGTCTAGAAGTGATCAGAATATTTTCTGTGTATTCTCTGGGTATGGCACAGGTCTAGAAGTGATCAGAATATTTTCTGTGTATTCTCTGGGTATGGCACAGGTCTAGAAGTGATCAGAATATTTTCTGTGTATTCTCTGGGTATGGCACAGGTCTAGAAGTGATCAGAATCTTCTCTGTGTATTCTCTGGGTATGGCACAGGTCTAGAAGTGATCAGAATCTTCTCTGTGTATTCTCTGGGTATGGCACAGGTCTAGAAGTGATCAGAATATTTTCTGTGTATTCTCTGGGTATGGCACAGGTCTAGAGCTGATCTAGTCAGATGGGACTTTGAATTACTCTGTTGGATTTGTATCATCTGTGGAATTTGGACTTTATTCTGTATTGGAAGTCAAATAAATGCACTCTCTGGAGAGCCTGGTGTGTTGCTGCGGAACAACATAATTTATAGTCATCATACTAACACCTAAATATCAATTATCTAACCGCACTCCACTATACATTATGGGTCGGATTCAGATACATTGGCGTATCTGTTCGGCCCGTGTAACGTATCTCCGATACGTTACGCCGCTCTAACTTTGGGCGCAAGTTCTTTATTCACAAAGAACTTGCGCCCTTAGTTAGAGCGGCGTATCGTATGTGTTGCGGCGTAAGGCTGCGTAATTCAAATGGGGATGTAGGGGGCGTGTTTTATTTAAATTTCCCTTGACCCCCGCGTTTTTTACGCTTTACTTGAACGGCGCATGCGCCGTCCGTAAAATCTCCCAGTGTGCTTTGCTCTAAATGACGTCGCAAGGACGTCATTGCTTTCGTCGTGAACGTAAATTACGTCCATCCGTATTCGAGAACGACTAATGCAAACGTCGTAAACATTTCAAAACTCGGCGCGGGAACGACGGCCATACTTAACATTGGCTGCGCCTCATAGACCCAGGGGTAACTATCCGCCGGAAAAAGCCGAACACAAACGACGTAAAAAAAAAGCGCCAGGTGGTCGTTCGTTTCTGAATCGGCGTAACTCCTCATTTGCATATTCGTCACATAAAAAAAACGAAACGCCACCTAGCGGCCGGCCTGGAATTGCAGCCTAAGATCCGACGGTGTAACACAGTTACACCTGTCGGATCTTAGGAATATCTATGCGTAACTGATTCTATGAATCCGCCGCATAGATACGACCGGCGGAACTCAGAGATACAATGGCGTTTCAGGAGATACACCGTCGTATCTCATTGTGAATCTGGCCCTATTATCACTACAAAGGTGCATGGGGTGCACCGGGGGCCAAACTAGAGATCACTGGGCCCCATTGCCCAATTATGGGGCAGAGAAAATAACACCCCAACTACCTCCTATAACCTCCATGCTGCTTTCTAACAAAACCCCAACGGAAGTTCAATCCTTTCATCTTTTTCTGCACATGTGACTGAGAATGTCGGGGGCGGGCTGACAACGCCGCAGTGTCCTTAGAGCAGTGACATCATCCCACCACCATCCATAGGCGTTGTTGGTCCTGAAGGAGTTACCATACACCAGCTGCGCAGACAGTCCCCGGAGCTTCATCTCTTCTTGTGGCAAAAAACGGACCCCCATAAAACTGGGAACATGACCTTCAGATACAAACTGTGTTTACTAACATAGCCATGTGATGTCAGCACTAAACTGCTCTAATTCATCCCCAAATGTGTTCTATCTGGTTGAGGTCAGGACTCTGTGCAGGCCAGTCAAGTTCCTCCACCCCAAACTCGCTCCTCCATGTCTTTATGGACCTTGCTTTGTGCTCTGGTGCGCAGTCATGTTGGAACTGGAAGAGGTCGTCCCCAAACTCTTCCCACAAAGTTGGGAACATGAAATTGTCCAAAATGTCTTGGTATGCTGACGCCTTAAGAGTTCCCTTCACTGGAACTAAGGGGCCAAACCCAACCCCTGAAAAACAACCCCACACCATAATCCCCCCTCCACCAAATGATTTGGACCAGTGCACCAAGCAAGGTCCATAAAGACATGGATGAGCGAGTTTGGGGTGGAGGAACTTGACTGTCCTGTACAAAGTCCTGACCTCAACCCAATAGAACACCTTTGGGATGAATTTGAGCGGAGACTGTGAGCCAGGTCTTCTCATCCAACATCAGTGTCTGACCTCACAAATGCTCTTCTGGAAGAATGGTCAAACATTCCCATAGACACTCCTAAACCTTGTGGACGGCCTTCCCAGAAGAGTTGAAGCTGTTCTAGCGGCAAAGCGGCGGGGCCAACTCAATATTGAACACTACGGAGTAAGACTTGGACGACATTAGAGTTCATGTGCGTGTAAAGGCCGGCGTCCCAATACTTTTGGTAATATAGTGTTTCTTTAAAAGGAAAGGGGAGAAAAAAAATAAAACATGGGCACTTATAAAGCGGGTGACTGACAACACAGTTAGGAAAACAGGAAGCAGAGCGTTGTCACCCTGTAACAGGAAGCAGAGCGTTGTCCCCCTGTAACAGGAAGCAGAGCGTTGTCCCCCTGTAACAGGAAGCAGAGCGTTGTCCCCCTGTAACAGGAAGCAGAGCGTTGTCACCCTGTAACAGGAAGCAGAGCGTTGTAACCCTGTAACAGGAAGCAGAGCGTTGTCCCCCTGTAACAGGAAGCAGAGCGTTGTCCCCCTGTAACAGGAAGCAGAGCGTTGTCCCCCTGTAACAGGAAGCAGAGCGTTGTCACCCTGTAACAGGAAGCAGAGCGTTGTCCCCCTGTAACAGGAAGCAGAGCGTTGTCCCCCTGTAACAGGAAGCAGAGCGTTGTCCCCCTGTAACAGGAAGCAGAGCGTTGTCCCCCTGTAACAGGAAGCAGAGCGTTGTCACCCTGTAACAGGAAGCAGAGCGTTGTCACCCTGTAACAGGAAGCAGAGCGTTGTCCCCCTGTAACAGGAAGCAGAGCGTTGTCCCCCTGTAACAGGAAGCAGAGCGTTGTCCCCCTGTAACAGGAAGCAGAGCGTTGTCCCCCTGTAACAGGAAGCAGAGCGTTGTCACCCTGTAACAGGAAGCAGAGCGTTGTCCCCCTGTAACAGGAAGCAGAGCGTTGTCCCCCTGTAACAGGAAGCAGAGCGTTGTCCCCCTGTAACAGGAAGCAGAGCGTTGTCCCCCTGTAACAGGAAGCAGAGCGTTGTCCCCCTGTAACAGGAAGCAGAGCGTTGTCACCCTGTAACAGGAAGCAGAGCGTTGTCCCCCTGTAACAGGAAGCAGAGCGTTGTCCCCCTGTAACAGGAAGCAGAGCGTTGTCCCCCTGTAACAGGAAGCAGAGCGTTGTCCCCCTGTAACAGGAAGCAGAGCGTTGTCACCCTGTAACAGGAAGCAGAGCGTTGTCCCCCTGTAACAGGAAGTCTTCAAGGCAGGATCACCGGAAATGTTTTTTCTTTTTTGAAAGCTGCAGATTTTAAATGATTGAAAACTTTTGAAAGTTTAGTAACACTCCACATCTTATATGGGAACTTTATTTCTTTGATGCCTCCGATGTTTACGGAACATCTTATGATGGAATCACAACCCCCCCCCCCGAAGTTGCCGATGAGACACAATTCCGCCTCCACACGCAATAATTACCCCGAGGCGATAGTTATAATGGGGATGAGTCACGGTTGGCGAAATGCGGCGACAAACACATATATATATATATATAGAAGGTCACTCTGCAGAAAGTCCATTGCTAAGTAACGAGTTTTATACTTTGTATCCAAACACAACAATTCCCAACTTATCCGGGAAAACCGAGAACTGCGCTAACTGGCGGCATACTGCCATCTACCTACCTCCTCTACACCTACCTCCTCTACACCTACACCCTTCTACACCTACCCCCTCTACACCTACACCCTCCTCTACACCTACACCTACCTCCTCTACACCTACACCCTCTACACCAGGGGTGCCCAACCTTTTGAGGAGCGAGGGCCACTTTATCGACTTGGTAACCGGTCGCGGGCCACAATGAGCATCAGCGGTGTATGGTTTGTCAGCGCCCGGGGCAAGGCAAGTAATTTGGGCCCCCCTAACCTGGGGACTTTTAGCACTCCCAGAGTCTCTTCCCTTCCTACTATAGTACCGACCAGCCTGATTCCCACACTGATCACTACACTAACCTACCTACCCGATTTCTACACTGACCTACCTGATACCTATACTTGCCACCACTACACTGACCTACCTGTCCACTACACTACCTGATTCTTACACTGTCCACTACACTACAATGATCACTACACTGACTATAGCACTGACCACTACACTACACTGCCCACTTCACTGCACTGACCACTACACTACACTGCCCACTTCATTGCAGTGACAATTTCACTGACCACTACACTGCACTGACAATTGCACTAACCACTACACTGCACTGCCCACTTTACTGCACTGACAATTGCACTGACCACTACACTACACTGCCCACTTCACTGCACTGACCACTACACTACACTGCCCACTTCACTGCACTGACCACTACACTACACTGCCCACTTCACTGCACTGCCCACTTCACTGCACTGACAATTGCACTGTCCACTGCACTGCACTGCACTGCACACTACACTACACTACACTACAATGACCACTACACTGTCACCTACACTACACTAACTATTGCACTGGCCACTACACTGCCCACTTCATTGCAGTGACAATTGCACTGACCACTACACTACACTGCCCACTTCACTGCACTGACCACTACACTACACTGCTCACTTCACTGCACTGCCCACTTCACTGCACTGACAATTGCACTGTCCACTGCACTGCACTGCACACTACACTACACTACAATGACCACTACACTGTCACCTACACTACACTAACTATTGCACTGGCCACTACACTGCCCACTTCATTGCAGTGACAATTGCACTGACCACTACACTACACTGCCCACTTCACTGCACTGACCACTACACTACACTGCTCACTTCACTGCACTGCCCACTTCACTGCACTGACAATTGCACTGTCCACTGCACTGCACTGCACACTACACTACACTACAATGACCACTACACTGTCACCTACACTACACTAACTATTGCACTGGCCACTACACTGCCCACTTCATTGCAGTGACAATTGCACTGTCCACTACACTTATACTGACACCAGACGTTTTTTATTTAACTTTGGCTGCTCCCTCTCTCCCCAGACCGCATCCACCCCCTCACCTGCAACTTGTATCTTCTATCAGTCCGGAGGTGAGGGGGAACCTGGAGGAGGTGAAGGCAGCGGTGTTTACAAAGGTGGAGGCGGGACTCCAGGAGCAAGCACGATCACGGATAGGCCAGCCTGGCCGTGATCACGGATAGGCCAGCACCACCGTGATCACTGATAGGCCAGCCCCGCCGCAAACGACCCCATTCACTAATGCTCGGAGATGGCGGATCGGGAGTCCGCAGTCTGGGCTTGCCGACCCGCCATCTCAGAGCAAGACATGGCGGGCCACTTGGGAGGACGCCGCGGGCCAGCGGTTGGGCACCCATGCTCTACACCAGGGATCCTCAAACTACGGCCCTCCAGCTGTTGTAGAACTACACATCCCATGAGGCCTTGTAATGCACTGACATTCACAGACATGACTAGGCATGATGGGAATTGTAGTTTCTGAACAACTGGAGGGCCGTAGTTTGAAGACCCCTGCTCTACACCTACCCCCTCCTCTACACCTACCTCCTCTACACCTACACCCACCCCCTCTACACCTACACCTACCTCCTCTACACCTACCCCCTCTACACCTACCTCCTCTACACCTACACCCTCTACACCTACCTCCTCTACACCTACACCCTCTACACCTACCCCCTCTACACCTACCCCCTCTACACCTACCCCTCTACACCTACACCCTCTACACCTACACCCTCTACACCTACCCCCTCTACACCTACCCCTCCTCTACACCTACCCCCTCTACACCTACCTCCTCTACACCTACACCCTCTACACCTACCCCCTCTACACCTACCCCCTCTACACCTACCTCCTCTACACCTACACCCTCTACACCTACCTCCTCTACACCTACACCCTCTACACCTACCCCCTCTACACCTACCCCCTCTACAACCTACACCCTCTACACCTACCTCCTCTACACCTACACCCTCTACACCTACCCCTCTACACCTACCCCTCCTCTACACCTACCTCCTCTACACCTACACCCTCTACACCTACCCCCCTCTACACCTACCCCCTCTACACCTACCTCCTCTACACCTACACCCTCTACACCTACCTCCTCTACACCTACACCCTCTACACCTACCCCCTCTACACCTACCCCCTCTACACCTACACCCTCTACACCTACCTCCTCTACACCTACACCCTCTACACCTACCCCTCTACACCTACCCCTCCTCTACACCTACCTCCTCTACACCTACACCCTCTACACCTACCCCCTCTACACTACACCCTCTACACCTACACCCTCTACACCTACACCCTCTACACCTACACCCTCTACACCTACACCCTCTACACCTACCCCTCTACACCTACCCCCTCTACACCTACACCCTCTACACCTACACCCTCTACACCCACACCCTCTACACCTACCCCTCTACACCTACCCCTCCTCTACACCTACCCCCTCTACACCCACCCCCTCTACACCTACCCCCTCTACACCTACACCCTCTACACCTACACCCTCTACACCTACACCCTCTACACCTACCCCTCTACACCTACACCCTCTACACCTACACCCTCTACACCTACACCCTCTACACCTACACCCTCTACACCTACCCCTCTACACCTACCCCTCTACACCTACCCCCTCTACACCTACCTCCTCTACACCTACACCCTCTACACCTACCCCTCTACACCTACCTCCTCTACACCTACACCCTCTACACCTACCCCCTCTACACCTACACCCTCTACACCTACCCCTCTACACCTACCCCTCTACACCTACCCCTCCTCTACACCTACCCCCTCTACACCCACCCCCTCTACACCTACCCCCTCTACACCTACACCCTCTACACCTACACCCTCTACACCTACCCCCTCTACACCTACACCCTCTACACCTACCCCCTCTACACCTACCCCCTCTACACCTACCCCCTCTACACCTACCTCCTCTACACCTACACCCTCTACACCTACCCCTCCTCTACACCTACCCCCTCTACACCTACACCCTCTACACCTACCCCTCTACACCTACCTCCTCTACACCTACACCCTCTACACCTACCCCCTCTACACCTACCTCCTCTACACCTACACCCTCTACACCTACACCCTCTACACCTACCCCCTCTACACCTACCTCCTCTACACCTACACCCTCTACACCTACCCCTCTACACCTACCCCTCCTCTACACCTACCCCCTCTACACCCACCCCCTCTACACCCACCCCCTCTACACCTACACCCTCTACACCTACACCCTCTACACCTACCCCCTCTACACCTACCTCCTCTACACCTACACCCTCTACACCTACCTCCTCTACACCTACACCCTCTACACCTACCCCCTCTACACCTACCCCCTCTACACCTACCCCTCCTCTACACCTACACCCTCTACACCTACCCCCTCTACACCTACCCCCTCTACACCTACCCCCTCTACACCTACCTCCTCTACACCTACACCCTCTACACCTACACCCTCTACACCTACCCCCTCTACACCTACCTCCTCTACACCTACACCCTCTACAAACTACCTCCTCTACACCTACACCCTCTACACCTACCCCCTCTACACCTACCCCCTCTACACCTACCTCCTCTACACCTACACCCTCTACACCTACCCCCTCTACACCTACCTCCTCTACACCTACACCCTCTACACCTACCCCTCTACACCTACCCCTCCTCTACACCTACCCCCTCTACACCTACCTCCTCTACACCTACACCCTCTACACCTACCCCTCTACACCTACCCCTCCTCTACACCTACCCCCTCTACACCTACCCCTCCTCTACACCTACCCCCTCTACACCTACCTCCTCTACACCTACACCCTCTACACCTACCCCTCTACACCTACCCCTCCTCTACACCTACCCCCTCTACACCTACCTCCTCTACACCTACACCCTCTACACCTACCCCCTCTACACCTACCCCTCTACACCTACCCCTCCTCTACACCTACCCCCTCTACACCTACCCCTCTACACCTACCCCTCCTCTACACCTACCCCCTCTACACCCACCCCCTCTACACCTACCCCCTCTACACCTACACCCTCTACACCTACCTCCTCTACACCTACACCCTCTACACCTACCTCCTCTACACCTACACCCTCTACACCTACCCCTCTACACCTACCCCTCCTCTACACCTACCCCCTCTACACCTACCTCCTCTACACCTACACCCTCTACACCTACCCCTCTACACCTACCCCTCCTCTACACCTACCCCCTCTACACCTACCCCTCCTCTACACCTACCCCCTCTACACCTACCTCCTCTACACCTACACCCTCTACACCTACCCCTCTACACCTACCCCTCCTCTACACCTACCCCCTCTACACCTACCTCCTCTACACCTACACCCTCTACACCTACCCCTCTACACCTACCCCTCCTCTACACCTACCCCTCCTCTACACCTACCCCTCCTCTACACCTACCCCCTCTACACCTACCCCTCTACACCTACCCCTCCTCTACACCCACCCCCTCTACACCTACCCCCTCTACACCTACACCCTCTACACCTACACCCTCTACACCTACCCCCTCTACACCTACACCCTCTACACCTACCCCTCCTCTACACCTACACCCACCCCCTCTACACCTACACCTACCCCCTCTACACCTACACCTACCCCCTCTACACCTACACCCACCCCCTCTACACCTACCCCCTCTACACCTACCCCCTCTACACCTACACCTACCTCCTCTACACCTACCCCTCCTCTACACCTACCCCCTCTACACCTACCCCCTCTGCACCTACACCCTCTACACCTACCCCCTCTACACCTACCCCTCTACACCTACCCCTCCTCTACACCTACCCCCTCTACACCCACCCCCTCTACACCTACCCCCTCTACACCTACACCGTCTACACCTACACCCTCTACACCTACCCCCTCTACACCTACACCCTCTACACCTACCCCTCCTCTACACCTACACCCACCCCCTCTACACCTACACCTACCCCCTCTACACCTACACCTACCCCCTCTACACCTACACCCACCCCCTCTACACATACCCCCTCTACACCTACCCCCTCTACACCTACACCTACCTCCTCTACACCTACCCCTCCTCTACACCTACCCCCTCTACACCTACCCCCTCTACACCTACCCCCTCTACACCTACCTCCTCTACACCTACCCCCTCTACACCTACCCCCTCTGCACCTACACCCTCTACAACCTACCTCCTCTTCACCTACCCCTCTACACCTACCTCCTCTACACCTACACCCTCTACACCTACCCCTCCTCTACACCTACCCCCTCTACACCTACCCCCTCTACACCTACACCCACCCCCTCTACACCTACACCTACCTCCTCTACACCTACACCCTCTACACCTACACCCTCTACACCTACCCCTCCTCTACACCTACCTCCTCTACACCTACACCCTCTACACCTACCCCTCCTCTACACCTACCCCCTCTACACCTACCCCCTCTACACCTACACCCACCCCCTCTACACCTACACCTACACCCTCTACACCTACACCCTCTACACCTACCCCCTCTACACCTACCTACTCTACACCTACACCCTCTACACCTACACCCTCTACACCTACACCCTCTACACCTACACCCTCTACACCTACACCCTCTACACCTACCCCTCCTCTACACCTACACCCTCTACACCTACCCCCTCTACACCTACACCTACCCCTCCTCTACACCTACCCCCTCTACACCTACACCCTCTACACCTACCCCCTCTACACCTACCCCCTCTACACCTACACCCTCTACACCTACCCCCTCTACACCTACCTACTCTACACCTACACCCTCTACAACCTACACCCTCTACACCTACACCCTCTACACCCTCTACACCTACCCCTCCTCTACACCTACACCCTCTACACCTACCCCCTCTACACCTACACCTACCCCTCCTCTACACCTACCCCCTCTACACCTACCCCCTCTACACCTACCCCCTCTACACCTACCCCCTCTACACCTACCTCCTCTACACCTACCCCCTCTACACCTTCCCCCTCTACACCTTCCCCCTCTACACCTACACCCTCTACACCTACCCCCTCTACACCTACCCCTCCTCCCTCTACACCTACACCCTATACACCTACCTCCTCTACACCTACCCCCCTCTACACCTACACCTACCTCCTCTACACCTACCCCTCCTCTACACCTACACCCTCTACACCTACACCCTCTACACCTACCTCCTCTACACCTACACCCTCTACACCTACACCCTCTACACCTACACCCTCTACACCTACCCCCTCCTCTACACCTACACCCGCTACACCTACTCCCTCTACACCTACCGCCTCTACACCTACCTCCTCTACACCTACACCCTCTACACCTACCTCCTATACACCTACCCCCTCTACACCTACCTCCTCTACACCTACCCCCTCTACACCTACCCCCTCTACACCTACACCTACCTCCTCTACACCTACACCCTCTACACCTACCCCCTCTACACCTACCCCCTCTACACCTACCTCCTCTACACCTACCTCCTCTACACCTACCCCCTCCTCTACACCTACACCTACCCCCTCCTCTACACCTACCCCCTCCTCTACACCTACACCCTCTACACCTACACCCTCTACACCTACCCCCTCTACACCTACCCCCTCTACACCTACCTCCTCTACACCTACCTCCTCTACACCTACCCCCTCCTCTACACCTACCCCCTCCTCTACACCTGCCCCTACCCCCTCCTCTACACCTACCCCCTCCTCTACACCTGCCCCTACCCCCTCCTCTACACCTACACCCTCTACACCTACACCTACCTCCTTTACACCTTCCCCTCTCCTCTACACCTACAACTACCCCCTTCTAAACCTACCCCCTCTACACCTTCCCACTCTACACCTACACCTACCTCCTCTACACCTACCCCCTCTACACCTACCTCCTTTACACCTACCGCCTCTACATCTACCCCCTCTGAACATACCTCCTCTACACCTACCCTCTCTACACCTACCCCCTCTACACCTGCCTCCTACCTGTTCTACACCTCCTCTACACCTACCCCCTCTACACCTAGTCTCCCACCTCCTCTACTCCACCCTCCTACACCTACCCCCTACCTCTTCTACACCTAGTCACCTACCTCTTCTACACCAACCTCCTTTACACCTACCCCCTCTACACCTAGTCTCCCACCTCCTCTACTCCTACACCTACCCCCCACCTCTTCAACTAGAGCCAACCTCCTCTACCCCTTTACCTACCTCCTCTACAACAAACTCCTCTACACCAACCCCCTCTACCGGTGACTGTTGTAGGTGACCATGCCTTTTACCATTCTCATTTCTCTGTGTATGTATAAGAAAATTTGGCACTTTAAAAACAAAACAAAAAAAAAACATCACTTTCTGGGTAAGAAACTCCAATTTTGGATCCTTTTTTGCATATCCATTATATTAGTAGACCTTTATTTTCTCCATCCCCCATCTAAGGAGAACACCAGGATCCCCCCGGGGCTCTCTGAACACTCTATTAGGCACACGCTCAATTTTTGACTAAATGAATTGGTAAATGTTATGTTTAAATAAAATATAAATAAATAAAATAATAAATAAAAAAAATAATAACAACAGTAAATAAAAAAGGGCAGCCGAATCTTCCGGGGCTGAAGTTGTTAGACTGATCATTTTTTTGTCAGTGAGTAAACGTACAAAATCAGCAGCCGATCAAATACTTTTTTTGCCCCTCCACTGTAAATGGTAAATGTTATGTTTAAATAAAATGTAATAAAATAAATAATAATTTAAAGAAAAGAAAAATGTTATGTTTAAATAAGTTGGTAAATATAGAAAAAGGTTGGTCAATGTTATCGTTAAATCAAAATAAAATAAATAAAATAAGACAATACAGAAAATATAAATACAGAAAAAGGTTGGTAAATGTTATCGTTAAATAAACATAATAAAATAAATAAAATAAGACAATACAGAAAATATAAATACAGAAAAAGGTTGGTAAATGTTATCATTAAATAAACATAATAAAATAAAATAAATAAAACAAAAAAGAAAATAGAATGTTTAAATAAAGAAGTTGGTAAATGCAAAAAATATGTTGGTAAATGTATTTAAATAAATAAAATAATAAAAAAAAATGATAGTTTTTTTTTTTTTATAAATACATTGGTTGAGGGTAAATGTTATGTTTAAATAAATGTAATAAAATAATACATATTATAAAAAATGTAATAAAATAATAAATATTATAAAAATATTTTATGTTTAAATAAATAAGTTGGTAAATGCAGAAAATAGTTGGGAAATATTTTTTTTAAATAAACATAATAACTAAAATAAAATGTTTCAATAAAAAAAAGTTGGTAAATCCTGGTAAATGGTATTGGCAGAAATAAGTTGGTAAATGCTGCCATCTGCTGGCCAGATAGCAAAAAAGGATAAGTTTAAGGGAAAAGTGATCTCAGCAAAAATGATGTTATTGTAAAAAATAAAATAAAAATTATATATATTTATGTATTTCAAAAATAATTTAAATACATTCAAAAAATGTTTTAATTATATATATATAGGTTGGTAAATGTTATAGTTAAATAAACATAATAAAATAAATTAAATAAGACAATACAGAAAATATAAATACAGAAAAAGGTTGGTAAATGTTATCGTTAAATAAACATAATAAAATAAATAAAATAAGACAATACAGAAAATATAAATACAGAAACAAGGTTGGTAAATGTTATCGTTAAATAAACATAATAAAATTAATTAAATAAAACAAAAAAGAAAATAGAATGTTTAAATAAAGAAGTTGGTAAATGCAAAAAATACGTTGGTAAATTTATTTAAATAAATAAAATAATAAAATAAAAATTATAGTTTTTTTTTTTTTTATAAATACATTGGTTGAGGGTAAATGTTATGTTTAAATGAATGTAATAAAATAATAAATATTATAAAAATATTTTATGTTTAAATAAATAAGTTGGTAAATGCAGAAAATAGTTGGGAAATCATTTTTTTTAAATAAACATAATAACTAAAATAAAATGTTTCAATAAAAAAAAAAAAAAATAGTTGGTAAATCCTGGTAAATGGTATTGGCAGAAATAAGTTGGTAAATGCTGCCATCTGCTGGCCAGATAGCAAAAAAATGATAAGTTTAAGGGAAAAGTGATCTCAGCAAAAATGATGTTATTGTAAAAAATAAAATAAAATACAAATTATATATATTTCAAAAATAATTTAAATACATTCAATTTTTTTTAATTATATATATATATATAGTGGTATTTTTTCCTAATGAACTCTTCTGAATGAAGCTGCAGGAAAAAAAAAAATGCCTGGGGTCTTTGTCAGCTGGCGTTTGTTGGTCTCAAGCAGGTTTTGTATTCCCACACAATTCTATATTAATTGGGAACCTGCTTGAAGTAGGTTAAGCTCCTTTATATATATATATATATATTTATAGTCACTAGATGGAGATGACGAGCATAGAAAACACTGATTTACTGTGATCGTCAGCTCCATCTAGTGGTCATATATATTGCATGGTCTTCCTGATTCACCCTATTCTGTATATTTACTATGATCATCAGCTCCATCTAGTGGTCATCATGCAGTATTTTCCTGACTCACTCTATTCTGTATATTTACTGTGATCATCTTCTCCATCTAGTGGACATATTCCAGTATTTTCTCATTTCATTCTATTCTGTATGATAAACATTCAACCTGAAAAGAAAATAGCCTAACAACAATCATTTTTCCCCCCATTCACAAGGAATGCCGTTTCAGGAGACGAATAGCTCTCAGAATATATTTATAAATACAATGGAATCTCGGATTGCGAGTAACGCGGTTAACAAGCGTTTCGCAATACCAGCAACTTTTTTTTAAATCCTGTCTCAATTTGGGAGTGTTGTCTCGCAAAACGAGCAGGATTCAAGTCTATGCAGTGTGCAGTACCGCATTTGGCCAGAGGTGCGGGGGGCGCCGGTGACACTCAGAGCCATTAGAAAATACTCGGAAACAGTTGAAAATACTGCTGATTTGGTTATCCTCGCTTGATTGACTTGTTGTCGCTGACATTCGAGTCCACTACTTCCAGTAAGAATGCCCACCTCTTATTTTTTGTGGAGGATACACCATCTCCGATGTTCAACATGGCTGCCAAGGCCATTGTACCCCATTCCTGATCTGCAACCATTCCATGGTGGACTCTATGGGCCAGATTCACATAGATTAGCGGGTCTTTAGATCCGCGTAACCTATCTGATTTAAGATACGATGCCGCAAGTTTGAGAGGCAAGTGGGTAATTCACAAACCACTTACCTCCAAACTTGCGGCGGCGGATCGTAAAACCCCCGGTGGAATTCAAATTCCGCGGCTAGGGGGAGTTTACTATTTAAATCAGGCGCGTTCCCGCGCCGATTTAAATGAGCATGTACCGTCTGCGAAATTTCCCGGCGTGCATTGCTCCCACTGACGTCACTAGGACGTCAGTGGTTTCGACGTGAGCGTAACTTGCGACGCGCGGGTTTCTGAATCGGCGTACGCAAACGACGTAAAAAAAAATTAAAACTTGACGCGGGAACGACGGCTATACTTAACATTGGCTGCTCCTCATAGAAGCAGGGGTAAGTATACGCCGGGAAAACCACTACGGAAACGTCGTAACACTGCGTCGGGTCCGCGTACGTTCGTGAATTCGCGTATCTCGCTGATTTACATATTATTCAGCGTAAATCAGCGGGAACACCCCCGCGCCATTTTCAAATTGAAAATAAGATCAGACGGTGTAACACAGTGTAACACTGTCGGATCCTAGCCATAGCTATGCGTAACTGATTCTATGAATCAGGCGCATAGATACGACCAGTGTAAGTCAGAAAAACGACGGTGTATCAGGAGATACACCGTCATATCTCTTTGTGAATCTGGCCCTATATGTTTATCATACGTTTACTATATGTTCACCAAATGTTTACTATATGTTTATCATACGTTTACTATATGTTTATAATACGTTTACTATATGTTTATCATACGTTTACTATATGTTTATCATACGTTTACTATATGTTTATCATACGTTTACTATATGTTTACTCTGGGCTAGATTCACAAAGAATCGCGGCGGCGTAACGTATCACCTTTACGTTACACCGCCGCAAGTTTTCAGCGCAAGTGCCTGATTCACCAAGCACTTGCGTTGAAACTTAAGGCGGTGTAACGTAAAACCGTCCGGCGCAAGCCCGCCTAATTCAAATGGGGAGTGTACCATTTAAATTAGGCGCGCTCCCGCGCCGAACGTTCTGCACATGCTCCGTGTGAAAATTTCCCGCCGTGCTTTGCGCGAAATTTTTGGCGCCCCAACATGTTTTTTGAACGGCGACGTGCGTAACGTACTTTCGCATTCCCGGACATCTTACGCCAAAAATAAATAAATTGAAATTCGACGCGGGAACGACGGCCATACTTTAACATGGGCTGTCTAAATATAAGCCATGAAATAGAAGCTGCAAGTTTACGACGGGAAAAGCCGACTAGCGATGACGTAAGAGAATGCGACGAACGCGCGTACCTTTGTGGATCGCCGTAATACCCGACGCTGCATACCCGACGCTGGAGAACGATGCAAACTCCACCCAGCGGCCGCCGGAAAATTACACCTACGATCCGAAGGCGTACGAAGCCGTACGCCTGTCGGATTGAAGCCTAAAGCCGTCGTAACTTGTTTTGAGGATTCAAAACAACGCTACGTCGTGGCAAATTTGAAAATACGCCGGTGTATCAGTAGATACGCCGGCGTATTACAACTGTGAATCTGGCCCTATATGTTTATCATACGTTTACTATATGTTCACTATATGTTTATCATACGTTTACTATATGTTCACTATATGTTTACTATATGTTTATCATACGTTTACTATATGTTTACCATATGAATGTTTCACTTTCTGGACTTTTTTCACTTGTGTTTTCACTCATGATATATATATATATATATATATGCTTTGTTACACTTGAGATTGATTTTTATCATCAAGTTATTATTTGTACAAAAATAATTGGCACATAGTCCATTGTTTATTGTTATATATCTTTAGCGCAAAATGTTTTCACTAATCTCTGCTGAGGTCCAACACTGCTGAGTCAACTCATCTCCCAACTCAGTAAAAAGCTCATGCTGCCTGCTGATTGGGGAGCTCTAGCTCTGACTGAACATGGGGTGTGATGGACCTCTGCAGAGAGACTACCGCTTCCATACAGAGAGCAAGGGGTGACTGAACATGGGGTGTGGCTTACCTCTCCAGAGAAACTACTGCTTCCATACAGAGAGCAAGATTTAATTGAGCATGGGGTGTGGTGGTCCTCTGCAGAGAGACGACTGCTTCCACACAGAGCAAGGGTGATTGAACATAGGGTACAGCTGACCTCTGCAAAGAGACTACTGCTTTCACACAGAGAGCAAGGGTTGACTGAACATGGGGTGTGGTGGCCCTCTGCAGAAGTCCACCACACCCCATGCGCAGTCACCCCTTTGCTCTCTGTGTGGAAGCAGTAGTCTCTCTGCAAAGGTCCACCACATATACAGAGAGCAAGTGCTGATTGAGCATGGGGTATGACAGACCTCTCCAGAGAAACTACTTCTTTCATACAGAGTGCAAGATTTAATTGAGCATGGGGTGTGGTGGACCCCTGCAGAGAGACGACTGCTTCCGCACAGAGAGCAAGGGGTATTTCTCCGCAGGATGCTGACAGAGGACAGACTTTCCCACTTTCTGAAGGACACAAACTAAAAAAAGTTTTTACAACTGTTACATTGATGCACCTAAAATGTATTTGGCTAATTTTCGAGATCCCTCTGCCCCCCCCCCCCCCCTTCAACCTAACATATTTCAGGCACTGGGAGACTCAGGGAAGAAACTTTCACAGGGACTTACTAACTGAACAATACTTGCTTGTTATGAATATGTGGGGGGGGGGGGGGGCTCTATTTTCTGTAGGTGAAACAAGACATGCATAGATTTTCTATACTATGATGACACTACAACTACTACTCATTTCTGTTTGGCCTGATGATGAGGGAATAATTCCCATTTCAGGAAGGCAAGATCATATATTTTTTTTACCACTAGATGGCGCCAGAACACTGTGCATTGTCATAACAGCCAGCAATTCCAACAACAGGAACGCTGAGCCATCGGCAATAAATATGAGGGACTGTTAACTTTTTTTAGCACTTTTTTTTTCTTCCATATTTATTTTAATAGTTGTTGTTTTGAAAACTAATATTTGCTGATCCAATTGTTTTCAACCTTTGGCCCTTTCTAACCTGTATTCACTGCATACAGCGCAACCCCCCTGGAAAGTAGTCACAGCGCTTCACTTCTTGTTCTCGTTATGTTACTATTCCAAGATGGATTCAATTCATTATTTTCCTCCAGAATTCTACAAACAACCCCCCATAATGACAGCATGAAGGAAATTTGTTTGAAATCTTTGCAAATTTATATATATATATATATATATATATATATATATATATATATATATAAAAAAATCCCATGTACACAAGTATCACAGGCTCCTCCCATGTACACAAGTATCCACAGGCTCCTCCCATGTACACAAGTATCACAGGCTCCTCCCATGTACACAAGTATCACAGGCTCCTCCCATGTACACAAGTATCCACAGGCTCCTCCCATGTACACAAGTATCACAGGCTCCTCCCATGTACACAAGTATCACAGGCTCCTCCCATGTACATAAGTATCAAAGACTCCTCCCATGTACACAAGTATCACAGGCTCCTCCCATGTACACAAGTATCCCAGGCTCCTCCCCATGTACATAAGTATCACAGGCTCCTCCCATGTACATAAGTATCACAGGCTCCTCCCATGCACATAAGTATCACAGGCTCCTTCCATGCACATAAGTATCACAGGCTCCTCCCATGCACATAAGTATCACAGGCTCCTCCCATGCACATAAGTATCACAGGCTCCTCCCATGCACATAAGTATCACAGGCTCCTCCCATGTACATAAGTATCACAGGCTCCTCCCATGTACATAAGTATCACAGGCTCCTCCCATGTACATAAGTATCACAGGCTCCTCCCATGTACATAAGTATCACAGCCTTTGCCCAATACTTTGGTGAAGCTCCTTTGTCACCAATCACATCCTCCAGTCTTTCTGAGTATGATGCTACAAGGTTGGCACTCCTATTTTTGGGCAGTTTCTCCCATTCTTCTTTGCAGGACCTCTCAAGCTCCATCAGGTTGGATGGGGAGCCTCGGTGCACAGCCACTTTCAGATCTCTCCAGAGATGTTCAAATCGGGTTCAAGTCTCGGCTCAGGCTCAAGGACATTCACAGAGTTGTACCTGGGAGGAGCCTGTGCTACTTATGTACATGGGAGGAGCCTGTGATATTTATGTACATGGAAGGAGCCTGCGATACTTATGGACATGGGAGGAGCCTGCGATACTTATGGACATGGGAGGAGCCTGTGATACTTCTGTACATGGGAGGAGCCTGTGATATTTATGTACATGGAAGGAGCCTGCGATACTTATGGACATGGGAGGAGCCTGCGATACTTATGGACATGGGAGGAGCCTGCGATACTTATGGACATGGGTGGAGCCTGCGATACTTATGTACATGGGTCTATGGATAGGATGTCAATGTTATTTCACAGAGCAGATGTCAAAAATGTGGCGTCTGTCAGCATTGGGCAGTGGTGTTGCTAGAGGGATGTCCGCCGGTGTGCCGCGATCGGGTCACGGAACGGCAGAATGGGGGGGATGCCTGTGTAAACAAGACATCTCCCTGTTCTGCCTAGTGACACAGCACTGATCGTCTGCTCCCTGTCATCAGGAGCAGCGATCAGTGACATGTCACTCGTAGCCACGCCCCCTAACAGTTAGAATCACTCCCTAGGACACACTTAACCCCTTCCTGCCCCCTAGTGGTTTACCCCTTCCTTGCCAGTCACATTTATACAGTAATCAGTGCAATTTTATAGCACTGATGGCTGCATAAATGACAATGGTCCCAAAAGTGTCCTATGTGTCCGCCATAATGTCGTATTCACAAAAAAATTGCAGATCGCCGCCATAACAAGTAAAAAAATAAATAAAAATAATAAAAATGGCATAAATCTATCCCCTATTTTGTAAATGCTATAACTTTTGCGCAAACCAATCAATAAGCGCTTATTGCGCTGATTTTTTTGACCAAAAATATGTAGAAGAATACGTATCGACCTAAAAAAAAAAAAAATTGGGGATATTTATTACAGCAAAAAAAATTTAATTTTTTTTAAATTTACGTTTTTTTTTTCTTCTTTATAGCGCAAAAAATAAAAACCGCAGAGGTGATCAAATACCACGAAAAGAAATCTCTATTTGTGGGGAAAAAATGGAAGCCAATTTTGTTTGGGAGCCACGTCGCACGACCGCGCAATTGTCAAAAATCCTTTCCGGGGCTGAAGTGGTTAACCCCTTAACGCCCGCCGCACGACTATTTACGTCCGCAAAATGGCACGGTCAGGCAGAAGGGTGTATATATACGTCCTTGCCTTCTAGCGGGTGGGGGGTCCGATCGGGACCCCCCTGCTGCGTGGCTATTCGTTTATAGCCGCTCCGTCGCGATCGCTCCCCGGAGCTGAAGAACGGGGAGAGCCGTGTGTAAACACGGCTTCCCCATGCTTCACTGTGGTGGCTGCATCGATCGTGTGATCCCTTTTATAGGGAGACTCGATTGATGACGTCAGTCCTACAGCCACACCCCCCTACAGTTGTAAACACACACTAGGTGAACCCTAACTCCTACAGCGCCCCCTTGTGGTTAACTCCCAAACTGCAACTGTCATTTTCACAATAAACAATGCAATTTAAATGCATTTTTTGCTGTGAAAATGACAATGGTCCCAAAAATGTGTCAAAATTGTCCGATGTGTCCGCCATAATGTCGCAGTCATGAAAAAAATCACTGATCGCCGCCAATAGTAGTAAAAAAAAAAAAATTATAAAAATGCAAAAAAACTATCCCCTATTTTGTAAACGCTATAAATTTTGCGCAAACCAATCGATAAACACTTATTGCGATTTTTTTTACCAAAAATAGGTAGAAGAATACGTATCTGCCTAAACTGAGGAAAAAAAAATTTTTATATATGTTTTTGGGGGATATTTATTATAGCAAAAAGTAAAAAATATTGCATTTTTTTTTAAATTGTCGCTCTATTTTTGTTTATAGCGCAAAAAATAAAAACCGCAGAGGTGATCAAATACCACCAAAATAAAGCTCTATTTGTGGGGAAAAAAGGACATCAATTTTGTTTGGGAGCCACGTCGCACGAGCACGCAATTGTCTGTTAAAGCGACGCAGTGCCGAATTGTAAAAACGCCTTTGGGCATTTAGCAGCATATTGGTCCGGGGCTTAAGTGGTTAAACTGTCTCGACTCCTGGTGACCATATGGATAGTGAGGAAAAAAAAAGAAATAAATAAACATCTCAGTAAACACAGACAGGTATCCGCTACAAAGATTTTATTAACCTGAAAGAAATAAAAAAATAAAAAAAAATCTCCTAAAACTCTTTTGCTCCCCAACAAGATTTCCTATTATAAAGCCATTGATGTCCCATGTAAGCCCAACAAATGTAACACAAAGTGCTGAGCCCCTCCGGCACTGCGAGAGTTAAAAAGCTGCAGTAAAAACAAAAAAAAAAAAAAAAAGACAAAAGGCAAAAAAAAATAATAAAGGCGGACGGGAGCGCGATGTGTCAGTCTGCAGGTGAGGAGAGTCAGGTGTGTGTTCTCCTTCCACTACAGAGAGGACAACAAGGAAGTTTCATCTCTACAAGGAAGTGAGCGAGCCGAGGGGCGACCCAGCCTGGGAGGTGTCACCGGCCAGATCCGCACTCCCAGATTTCCCACCGGGGTCATGGCCTGGACCGCTCAGCAAGACCAGGTAAGCACGGGTGACACAGCAAGAGAGACTTCTAACAAGGGGCAAAATGTCAGCAGGGTGATTCCTTCTCAAATGAATGCTACAAAAAAAAAAAGACTGCTGGGGTCTTCAAGGCTAAAGGGGCCACATGTGAGGGGCCACAAGCGGGAATCACACAGAACTGTGTTAAATTTGCCTTTTTTCTTTTTCTGCCTGACTGACTGTCCTGCACTGGTTGGTAAAATCAAAAGACAAAAGCAAAAACAAAAAAACACTCTCCAGGGAGGAGAGGAATGAGAGCTACTCAGAAGAGGCACAAGGCTCTCTGCAGTTCAGATTACATGTAACCTAAGCTGCAGCCTGGGTTTTTATTAACAAACAACGCAGTTGTCTATGGCAATGAATGGGGGATTATGTACTGTATATATTTATATATTATATATCATATTTTTTATTAATAATAATAATACTATTAATAATGATATGAATGAAAAATGAATGAAAAAAAATTTATAGAGCGCAACACATGCGAACTGAATCGCTTCTGGGCGCTAGTTGTTTGTGACTCATGATATAGGTTATTATTTATATTATTGGTATTTGTTTTATAAATAGTCACACAGGAGGTTATTCTGGGGGTTCTCACACTGGGCTTTTATACACTGTATTATTTACACATAATATTAAATATATATATAAATGTTACAGGTGTGGGTGTGTATATATATATATATATATATATATATATATATACACATACACACACACATACATATACACACCTGTATATAAAATGTGTGTATATATATATAGATATTTATATTATGTGTTATTAATAATAATAATAATATTATTATTATTATTATTATTATTATTATTATTATTATTATTATTATTATTAACACAGAGTGTATTAAAGCCTAGTGTGAGAACCCCCAGAATAACAAATACCAATAATATAAATAACAATATCATTATTAATAGCATTATTATTAATATTTTTTTTTATATTTTATATATATATATATATATATATATACACACACACAGTATATAGATAGTATAAATCCCTGTGTATAAAATGTATCTTTATGCAATATATAAATATTGTAAGGGGTTAGCTCGGTAGCGGGGTGTGTGACCCCCTGGATGGGTTCACTACACACTGAATTTATACAGACAGGCAGTCGAAGACGGTTGAAAACAAAGATTTTGGTTTATTCTTCCATCTTGCTGGAAACAAGTGCAAGCATCCAAACAGCATAAACAAAATCAAACATAAAATAAACCCTAGCCACTTGGGGCGTCTACCTTCCACACAGGAACCTATCTATGGAGTCTGGCACAGCCTAGTGCTGGGCAGACACTGCTGGTCATACAGCAGAAAACAAATAGTCTTTTGATTTTTATCACACAGAAAAATCAATCCTCTCCTCACCTCCTCAGAAGACTTTCAGTACACTGCTCTCCTTTCTCACAAAGCCTCAGGGTGCAGCAATTCAGTGGTAATCCTCTGGATTAGTTCTAGAGGCCTTAATTGCCTCATTCTGAACAGCTGAAGTTTTCCAACGCCCTTAGACCTTCTCTGGCTACTTTTGCAGCCGACGCCTAATAACAATCGGTGTATTGTCTAAACAAGGCAGAAATGTATGTCCCATCTGTGACAACACCCACAGATTTACCTGACTTCCTATCACAATATTTACATATGTTAAATTCATTATTTCGGATAATTCTTAACTTTGGATAATTTGAAAATGTAGGAAATCCAAAAATAAGAAAAAAAATCTGAAAATTTGAAAGAACGAAAATTCCAAAATTTTTAAAAAATAACTAATAACTATTACATCAAATTTGGCTGTTAGTGAATGTAACAGAATACAAATTTATCCGAAGTTACGATTTTTCCGAAATAACGAATTCCGCATCTAAAGAATGGGACGTAACATGTATTAATAATAATGCCAACAATAATAATAATAATAATAATAAAAAAAACGTATTCATATTAATTTGTTCTGTTCCATTCGTTTAGATACTGAATTCGTTATGTCGGATAATTCATAACTTTGGATAAATTCGTATTCTTTACGTTCACCAACAGTCAACTTTGAAAGGAAATTCCAATACCTATAATTTAATAGTTAGTTAAACTATTAAATTATAGGTATTGGAATTTCCTTTCAAATTTGGCTGTTAGTGAACGTAACCAATACAAATTTATCTAAAGTTATGAATCATCCGAAAGAACACATGCCACATCTAAACGAATAGAACAGAATCAATTAATAATAATAAAAAGTTTTCATTATTATTATAGTTATTTATTATTATGTTCCATTCATTTAGATGTGGCATTCATTATTTTGTATCATTCGTAACTTCGGATAAATTCGTATTCGTTCCGTTCGCTAACAGCCAAAATTTGAAAGGAAATTACAAATACCTATAATTCAATAGTTATTATTAGTTAGTTTATTTATTATTTATGGATTTTATATCATATTTAGGCTGCATTCACACCTGAGCGTATTCATGCGTATTTGCGCGTTTGCATACAGCGTTGTCCGACGTTTTTGTACTTTGACGTTTTTTATTTTAGCCAATAGGAAAAATTATCATCTTTTCATCACTTGTTACTATGTTTGTAGATTTTTTTTATCTTCTGCCTGGGTGAAATGTTCTATTGATTAAAGCGACAAAACGCCCGTAGCAAACGCTCGTTGTCGCGCTAGTTGCTTGAATCGAACGTTTCTATAACTTTCTATGGGAAATACAAACGCTCAAAAACGCCCAAACCGCCCAATTCGCGCGACAAAAAAGGATCCGGAACTTGTTTGAGCTTCAGGCGTTCGGCGTCAGGCGTTCGGCGTTTTGTGAACCATCTCCATAGAGAATAATGAATTTTTCCCCCTCTAGCGTTTTGGAGCGTCGCACTTCAGGCGACAAAACGCTCAGGTGTGAATGGGGCCTTACAAATTTACAAATAGCGATCATAGCAAATGACCCAGAAGGAAAAAAAAACAAACAAACAAACAAAAAAAAAAAAAAACTAAATGAAACAAGCGAACAAATTTTTCAGCAG
Organism: Rana temporaria; assembly: GCF_905171775.1. Classification (NCBI taxonomy): domain Eukaryota; kingdom Metazoa; phylum Chordata; class Amphibia; order Anura; family Ranidae; genus Rana; species Rana temporaria. Next base: position 8,032,723 of record NC_053500.1, on the reverse strand, counting down.
TAATGTCTATTGCTGCCATTACTAGTAAAAAATATATAATTAAATAACAAATAAAAAATTCCATAAAAATATCCCATAGTTTGTAGACACAATAACTTTTGTGCAAAACAATCAATATACGCTTATTGGGATTTGTTGTACCAAAATTATGTAGCAGAATACATAATTTTTGTATATGTTTTATAGCAGAAAGTATTTTTTTTTTTTTTTTTATTCAATAAAAAAAAAAAAATTCCATAAAAATATCCCATAGTGTGTAGACGCTATAGACGCTTTTGCATAAACCAATCAATATACGCTTATTGTGATTTATTTTTAATTTTTTTACCAAAAGTGCGTAGCAGAATACATATTGGCCTAAATTTATAAAGACATTTGATTTTTTTTTTACTGAATATATTTTAGAGCAGAAAGTAAAAAATATTGGCCCAGATTCAGGTACATTTGCGCGATATTTGCAGGGGAGCAGGGCAGCGATTTTGCCCTGCGCCCCCGCAAATATTTTGCGCTGCCCTCGGGGGCGGGAATCATTTAAATTAGGCGCGCTCCCGCGCCGAGCGTACAGCGCATGCTCCGTCGGGAAACTTTCGTCGCAAGGACGTCATTTGCTTCAAAGTGAACGTGAATGGCGTTTTCAGCGCCATTCACGAATCACTTACGCAAACGACGTGAAATTCAAATTTAGCATTGGCTGCCCCTACTATTAGAAGGGGCAGCCTTGCGCTAAAGTTGCCGTACGGAAACTCCGCGCAAGTTTGTGAATCAGTGGTAGTATGCAATTTGCATACTACACGCTGATCACAATGGGAGCGCCCCCTAGTGGCCCACGCAAGAATGCAGCCTAAAATCTGCGTGGCATAAGAGCCTTATGCCGCGCAGATCTTAGGCTGCAGTCGGTGTAACAAGGTTCCTGAATCAGGAGCACTCATTACACCGGAGCAAGTAAGCAATTGCGCCGTGTAACCTATGGTTACACGGGCGCAATTGCTTCTTGAATCTGGGCCATTGTTTTTTATTCAAAATTGTCGCTCTTTTTTTGTTTTATTGCAAAAAATAACAACCACAGATCAATCACCACCCAAAGAATTTGGGGGGGAAAAAAAAAGGACATCAATTTAAATTATTTACAGCATCGCACAACCGTGCAATTGCCAGTTAAAGTAACGCAGTGCAGACTTATTGGCTGGATCACGTGAAAATAAATAAAAACAAAACAAAAACGACGACAAATGCAGCCAGCACATATAAAAAGTGATATAAAACTTTTTTGTATTTTTTGGGGTTATTACCGCTTTAAGCTATATTCAGAAAAAATAATTGGTCTGCCCAGTTTTTCCGGTTTTGAAGTAACCGTACACCCAGAGCGAGGACGATCGTCACCCGTCTAAAACCGCAGGCAGTCCAACAAAGAGCTCCAAACCTTCACATGAGTGTGATACACACAAGACATAAAACACTCCCAATGTCTTCATAATAATAAACTTGTAATAATTATCAGTACATAACCCCTTCAATACCGGGGCACATACACCCCCCTTCCTGCCCAGGCCATTCTTCAGCTTTCAGCGCTGTCACACTTTGAATGACAATTGCGCGGTCATGCAACACTGTACCCATGTGAATTTGTTTTATCATATTCTTCACACAAATAGAGCCTTCAATTTATCACTCCTAGGTTTTTAATCCCCCCCCCCCCCCCCCCAAAAAGAAGGACCCAACATTTTGAAAAAAATAAAAAATTTTGTTTCTGTCAGCAAATTTTGTAAATAATTCACTGATGGGCATTGATGAGGCGGCACTGATGAGGTGGCACGAATATGCCGCACTTATGGGCACTGATAGGTGGCACCGATAAGGCGGCACTGATGAGTGGCCCTGGGCACAGATAGGCGGCCTGTATAGGTGGCATTGATTGGCATCACTTGTGGGCACCGATGGTGGCACTGATGGGTGGCACGGATGAGCACTGATGGGTGGCATTGGACACAGGCAGCACTGGTGGGCACAGATTGGTGGCATGGATAGGTGGCACAGATAGGCGGCATGGATAGGTGCCATTGATTGGCATCACTTGTGGGCACCGATAGGTAGCAATGATGAGCACTGATTGGTGGCACTGGACACATGTGGCATTGGACAAAGATAGGCGGCACTGGTGGGCACAGATTGGTGACATGGATAGGTGGCACAGATAGGCGGCATGGATAGGTGGCATTGATGGGCATCACTTGTGGGCACCGATAGGTGGCACTGATGAGCACTGATGGGTGGCACTGATGAGCACTGATGGGTGGCATTGGACACAGATAGGCGGCACTGGTGGGCACAGATTGGTGACATGGATAGGTGGCACAGATAGGCGGCATGGATAGGTGGCATTGATGGGCATCACTTGTGGGCACCGATAGGTGGCACTGATGAGCACTGATGGGTGGCACTGATGAGCACTGATGGGTGGCATTGGACAGATAGGCGGCACTGGTGGGCACAGATTGGTGGCATGGATAGGTGGCACAGGTAGGCGGCATGGATAGGTGGCATTGATGGGCAGCAGTGATAGCCAGCACTGACTGGCATCACCAGCAAAGAGGCAAACTTTGGTAACCATTGTCGTCCTCGGACACTGGGAACGGTTACCTGTAAACGCTGCACAAACGGCGACCAATAAAATCACGAAAAATGATTGATGAGCCCGGCAACGGTCTTCTAATCTGATTAGCGCGTGGGAAGGACGGCCGAAGCCCAAGGACTAGGAGATCGGCCAAGATTCATTTTGCAGAATTTGGCAACGTCGGGGAATGAGATTTACTAACTCGCTATTTAGCTGAGACAGAAATGACCAATATTAAACTGATTAACGGCATTACAAGAGCGTCCTGGCCGCCGCTGCCGCCGCCGCGTCCGTAATGATAGAGGTGGACAGAGGTAATGAAATTGTTCTCATTCAATGTCCTCCTTGTGAAGGTTCAGGACAGAACCCGGCTACAGACAATAAAATATATGTCTGAGGTTTTCTACACCCGATACCGGGGAACCGGCTATTAATCCCGGACATGATTACCGACCAGCAGCCGTGCGTTTGTAATTCTTCCCGATAGTGATGACTGCGACGTCCTTGTATTCGTCACGGGATTTCATGTATATCATTAGCCAAAACTCTTTACATTTTTTACATTGCGTCATGGTACTTCCATCACCCACCACCAAAAAACAACTCCAATTTATATTTCTCCCACTCCTGACATTTACAGCAATACCATATTTATATAAACACACACACAGTGTCTCATAAAAGTAAGTACACCCCTCACATTTCTGTAAATCTTTTCATGTGACAACACTGAAGAAATTACACTTTGCTACAATGTAAAGTAGTGAGTGTACAGCTTGTATAACAGTGTAAATTTGCTGTCCCCTCAAAATAACTCAGCACACAGCCATTAATGGCAAGATGGTATACCGTACCTCCGGTGCTGTTTAACCACTTGCTTACTGGGCACATAAACCCCCTTCGTTCCCAGGCGAAATTTCAGCTTCCGGCACTGCGTCGCTTTAACTGACAATTGCGCGTTTGTGCGACATGGCTCCGAAACAAAATTGGCGTCCTTTTTTCCCCACAAATAGAGCTTTCTTTTGGTGGTATTTGATCACCTCTGCGGTTTTTATTTTTTGCGCTATAAACAAAAAAAGAGCGACAATTTAAAAAAAATATATATATTTTTTTACTTGTTGCTATAATAAATATCCCAATTTTTTTTAAAAAAAACTCTTTTTTTTCTCAGTTAAGGCCGATACGTATTTTTCGACGTATTTTTGTAAAAAAAAAAAAAAAATCGCAATAAGCGACTGGTTTGCGCAAAAGTTATAGTGCCTACAAAATGGGGAACAGAATTATGATTTTTTTTTATTATTTTTTTTTTTACTAGTAATGGCGGCGATCTGCGATTTTTATTGGGACTGGGATATTGCGGCGGACGTATCGGACACTTTTGACACAAATTTGGCGCCATTCACATTTATACAGCGATCAGTGCTATAAAAATGCACTAATTACTGTATAAATGTGACTGTCAGGGAAGGGGTTAACACTAGGGGGTGAGGAAGGGGTTAACTGTGTAGCCTGGGTGTGTTCTAACTGTGTGGGGGGAGGGGGGTGACTGGGGGAGGGGACCGATGCTGTGTCCCTATGTACAAGAGACACAGATCGGTCTCCTCTCCTCTCACAGCACGTGGAGCTCTGTGTTTACACCCCATCATTACACGCAGAGCTCCACGTCCCTGCTGTCACCGCCGATCGCGGGTACCTGGCGGACATCGCGGCCGCCAGGTACACACGCATCGGGTCTTCGGCGATGCGCCGGGACAGTTTTTACCCGCTGTGTATTACCCGCGCGCGGGTAATACACATAAAAGGCCGTGTTTAAACGGCCACTTGGCACTTGAGAGCCGCGCTGCGGACGTATTTTGTCTATAGCGCGGATCTCAAGTGTTTAACAACATCTCCCAGCGATAAGATGAATCTAGGCTCTCAGCTCTCCCTGTGAGATATTTCCAGTGGGCTGGGCCGAGATTCCCCTGCTGACATCAGCCAGAGAAGAGGGCGGCAACCAGGTGAGGAGGACAAAGACAAGACACACAGTCAAGCATGGTGGTGGGGGTGTCATGGTCTGAGGCTGCATGAGCGCTGCCGCACTGGGGAGCTACAGATCATTGAGGGGACCATGAATGCCAACATGTACTGTGACATACTGAAGCAGAGCATGATCCCCTCCCTTCAGAGACTGGGCTGCAGGGTAATATTCCAACATGATAACGACCCCAAACACACCTCCAAGAACACCACTGCCTTGCTAAAGAAGCTGAGGGTAAAGGTGATGGACTGGCCAAGCATGTCTCCAGACCTAAACCCTATTGATCATCTGTGGGACATCCTCAAACGGAAGGTGGAGGAGCGCAAGGTCTCTAAAAATCCACCAGCTCCGTCATCATGGGGGAGGGGAAGAGGACTCCAGTGGCAACCTGTGAAGCTCTGGTGACCTCCATGCCCAAGAAGGTTAAGGCGTTGCTGGAAAATAATGGCGGCCACACAAAATATTGACACTTTGGGCCCCAATTTGGAAATTTTCACTTAGGGGGTGTACTCACTTTTGTTGCCAGCGGTTTAGACATGAATGGCTGTGTGTTGAGTTATTTTAAGGGGACAGCAAATTTACACTGTTATACAAGCTGTACACTCACTACACAACATTGTAGCAAAGTGTCATTTCTTCAGTGTTGTCACATGAAAAGATAGAAGAAAATGTGAGGGGTGTACTCACTTTAGTGAGATACTGTATATATGCATAATTTGTTTTTCATACCTGACATAGGGCCCAGAAAAAATAGCCCACATTTTGCTTTTTTTTTGTTTTTATAATCCTACCTTAAATACACCAACATTAAATAAATACATATAATTTGACCTAAAATACACCAATGCCAAATATAAAATGCGTGAGGAAAGGTATGGCAAGTGTGCTTACATCAGTCTTGTGGCTATAGCGCGGTCGGAAAGTGGTTAAATATAATTGTTTTTAGTAACTCTCTGAATGAGAGATTGCACCCCAAGTGACCGAATATAATTACAAAGACGTTTAAAAGGCACTTGAGGGTTCTCACACAAGGGGCTAGGCTTAGGTCTGGGAGTTTATGACAACCAACAAGCAACCCAGTTCTGCCCTCAGCAACATGAGCAGTCTGCTTCTGCCGGCAATGTTGGGACCCTTTAACGTTGGCACGCAGAATAAGTGAAGATGACTCCAGGGGGTAAAGTTCAGCAGTTTGACTCTGTAGGTGGGTAGGCTCCTTATAATAAGGCAAGTTAAAAAAAAGCAAAGAGGCCCATGGTAACTCTGGAGGAGCTGCAGAGATCCACAGCTCAGGGGGGAAAACCTGTCCACAGGACAACTATTAGTGGTCTCTCCACAAATCTTCCCTTTATGGAAGAGTGACAAGAAGAAAGACATTGGAGAAAGAAAGACATAAGAAGTCCTGTTTGCAGTTTGTGAGAAGCCATGTGGGGGAGGGGACACAGCAAACATGTGGAAGAAGGTGCTCTGGTCACATGGCTCCAAAATTCAACTTTTTGGCCGCTATGTGTGGGGGAAAACTAACACTTCACATCACCCTGAACACACCATCCCCACCGTGAAACATGGTGGTGGAAGCATCATGTGGTGGGGATGCTTTTCTTCAGCAGGGACAGGGAAGCTGGTCAGAGTTGATGGGAAGATGGATGGAGACAAATACAGGACAATCTTAGAAGAAAACCTGTTAGAGTCTGCAAAAGACTTGAGACCGGGGGGGATTCACCTTCCAGCAGGGCAACGACCCTAAAGTACAGCCAGCCAGAGCTACAATGGAATGGTTTAGATCAGGGGTGTCAAACTGGCGGCCCTCCAGCTGTTGCAAAACTACAAGTCCCATGAGGCATTGCAAGGCTAACAGTTACAAGCATGACTCTCACAGGCAGAGGCATGATGGGACTTGTAGTTTCGGAACAGCTGGAGGGCCTCCAGTTTGACACCCCTGGTTTAGATCAAAGCATATTCATGTGTTAGAATGGCCCAGTCACACTCCAGACCTAAATCCCATTGAGAATCTGTGGCAAGACTTGAAAATTGCTGATCACAGACGCTCTCCATCCAATCTGACAGAGCTTGAGATATTTTACAAAGAAGAATGGGCAGAAATGTCCCTCTCTAGATGTGCAAAGCTGGTAGAAACACCCCCAAAAAGACTTGTAGAGAAAGTGGGTTCTACAAAGTATTGACTCCGGGGGGCGCCATACAAATGTACCCCCCCCGCCACACTATGCACATTTGGAAAATCATTTATCATCGAGGGGTTAAGCAGCATTTTTTATCCCTCAGGTGAGAAAATGGCAAGGAACATTCTTGGCCTCCACCCACCCCGCCCCGTCTAGTACAACATTAACTCGACACCAAATATAGGTCTGTAGATTTTGGCTGGCTGTCAGTGTCTGCTGTTTTCTTGTGCAAACAATTGAATACAAAATTCCAGAGCAGACTAAAGTAAATACAGTATTTCCTCATGGAGAGAATTACGGGATCGCTGTGCCGAGTTCCCGGGTCTCCTGTTGCAGTAGTTGTAGTAAAGCTGATGAACCATGGCGACCGCCTCCTCTACCATGATCCCCCCGTCACACCCTCGGCGATGGCGTGTCGTGGATCTGCGGCTCTGGCGATGAATGGTATCCGCGGAAAAATCGCCAGTTTCCGTCTCCTTGCTCCGCCGTGTTAGGGAGCCACAAACTTAATTCACTTAGCGCAATTAGGCGATAATGAGCCCCCCGGGGACCCCCCCATCATTACTGCTGGCTGCCGCTTTGCAAACTCAATCATCTGCAAACATCACCCGCATCTAAATCAGCTCTCCGACGTCCCGGCCTTGCGAATCATGTGTGTGTGTGTGTGTGTATAAATATATATATATATATAATATATATATATATATATATATATATATATATATATATATATATATATATATATATATATATTAGGATCCTGCGCAGGACGGCCGCCCTGTAGTAGTATGTCTGCTATGGGGTGGTCAGGAAGTAGATAAAGAAACAAACAAAATAAAAACAAATAATTGTTTTTATATATTTTTATATATTTTATATATTTTTTTTATTAATACAATTCGATAAAAAACACAAGAGTTATCCTGTTGTATGAATGCATGACCAATAAAGAATGCTGCTTCCTGTACATTTATGCTGTATCTATCTATCTCTAATATATATATATATATATATATAATTTTTTTTAAATATATATATATATATATATATATATATATATATATATATATATATATATATATATATATATATTAAAAAAAATCATTAAATTTTTATTAATGAATTGAAAGGTTTAGCGCTGTGGGTGGAGTCTTCAAAGAATAATTACGTGCCCTGTGCTTCCATAAAATCCCTCATTTGAATCCTGTTTATAAGCTTTAATTCCTTCCCCCCCGTCAGTGCGTAGAAAGGTAATCTCATGCAAAACAAACCACCTTTTACGATTTTTAATAAGCAAACAGACCAATAATTCCTTTCTTGCGGATATGACTCCTCAGCGCCAGATCAGAATTGGAATCTTGGCACGCCGAGACGGTGTTTTGTTGTGAAAATATATATATATATTTTTTTTCCCTTCATTTTATGAAGTGTGCCTGAAATTTTAATGGATTTGCTTCCATAGAAGAGAAGGGTCATCAGATGCTGGCGGAGGCTCCGTGGAGTATCTATTCATCTTTCTGCTTTTTTTCTGTTTTGTCAACTGCTTATCGGGCTACCAAGGGATGGTATGAGGTGCCAGCGATAGAAATTCTCCCCATGCCGATAAGATTTATGGAAAACAGGAAGTAGGAATTACAAAAAAAAAAGAAAAAAAAAGAAGCAAAATTAGTGGAAGTTTTGTGATATTCCATCAAAGCTTCAAAGAAGGCACACACCCCACCAAGTCCCATGAGGCATTGCAAGGCTGACAGTTACAAGCATGACTCCCACAGGCAGAGGCATGGTGGGACTTGTAACTCTGCAACAGCTGGAAGGCCGCCAGTTTGACAGCCATGTTTGATAGACCTTCACTCCTCCTTTTCTAGGGGACACAAAGGGACCCTCACTCTTCCTTTTCTAGGGGACGCAAAGGGACCCTCACTCCTCCTTTTCTAGGGGACGCAAAGGGACCTTCACTCCTCCTTTTCTAGGGGACGCAAAGGGACCTTCACTCCTCCTTTTCTAGGGGACGCAAAGGGACCTTTGCTCCTCCTTTTCTAGGGGACGAGAGGGACCTTTGCTCCTCCTTTTCTAGGGGACAAGAGGGACCTTCACTCCTCCTTTTCTAGGGGACGCAAAGGGACCTTCGCTCCTCCTTTTCTAGGGGACGCAAAGGGACCTTTGCTCCTCCTTTTCTAGGGGACGCAAAGGGACCTTTGCTCCTCCTTTTCTAGGGGACGAGAGGGACCTTTGCTCCTCCTTTTCTAGGGGACGAGAGGGACCTTCGCTCCTCCTTTTCTAGGGGACGCAAAGGGACCTTCGCTCCTCCTTTTCTAGGGGACGCAAAGGGACCTTTGCTCCTCCTTTTCTAGGGGACGCAAAGGGACCTTTGCTCCTCCTTTTCTAGGGGACGCAAAGGGACCTTTGCTCCTCCTTTTCTAGGGGACGAAAGGGACCTTTGCTCCTCCTTTTCTAGGGGACGCAAAGGGACCTTTGCTCCTCCTTTTCTAGGGGACGCAAAGGGACCTTTGCTCCTCCTTTTCTAGGGGACGAAAGGGACCTTCGCTCCTCCTTTTCTAGGGGACGAGAGGGACCTTCGCTCCTCCTTTTCTAGGGGACGAGAGGGACCTTCGCTCCTCCTTTTCTAGGGGACGCGAGGGACCTTCACTCCTCCTTTTCTAGGGGACGCGAGGGACCTTCACTCCTCCTTTTCTAGGAGACGCGAGGGACCTTCACTCCTCCTTTTCTAGGGGACGCGAGGGACTTTCACTCCTCTTTTTCTAGGGGACGCAAAGGGACCTTCACTCCTTTCAAGGGGAAGCGCTGGACCTTCACTCCTCCTTTTTAGGGAAAGTGCTGGACCTTCACGCTTCCTTTCTAGGGGAAGCGCTGGACCTTCACTCCTTTATGGAGGACCTTTATTAATGAATTCTGGGGGAAGGGCTGGACCTTTACTTTTTGGGGAAGTGCTGGACCATCAAAGGCTGACTACTAAGTGAAAACACTTTACAGGTAGGGAGGAAAAACTGCATTAAGAGGAAGGATGAATGAATCTCCCAGAGGAAGGGATTTAATGGCATATTGTTAGAATGAGGAAGATGATTAATAATTGTGACACTAAACTATGTTGATAAATATAACTCTACTGAGCCCATCCAGGACTGGGCAGAAAGGGAGAGGAAGTGCGGCACCTGGACAAGAAAGAATCGAACACAACAGACATCATGGTTTGTTGGCCTATTGATGGTTATTCTATTCTGTGAGCACTGGACCTTTCTTTGAGGCTACACAGGGGCGGGGAATGACTGCTCCTTTATAAATGCTGACTTTATCTACCTTCTCCAAAGCACTTTTCTCTGTGTAGCCCACAAAAACAGCTTCCCGAACTCAAAGGGATAGATTCAGTTCTTCTACCATCCCTATCCTTTTCCACCTTACTTGATTGTAAGCCCCTCAACCTCATGCACCCTCCCTTATACCCTAATAGATTATAGGGTCTTCCATTTTCTGTAGCTTCCCTTATACCCTAGTAGATTGTAAGTGCTATTTCTGTATCCTTGTTCAAACCTGTTACGGTCTCTGCACCTTCTTGTCCCTTACACCCCAGAGAGCTGTCCCCTGCTGTGTTATGTACTCTTTTCTGTGATCGTTTGGGTTGTGGTTGTATTCCATTGTTTGTGTGTCTGCCTTGGAAGAAACGGATATTATGGGATGGATGTGGAGGGAGGGGGACTCTTCCAGCAGCCCCCCTGCTGATAACACTGTTTACTGATGAGAAGTTTGAACACACCTGACTTGTGTGTCTATTGTCATTGGACAGTTTAACCTGCCCTGAATCCAAGGGTGGAAGGGATGGAAATATCTTGCAGTGGAAGATCTGTTGTAATGTGCTGGGATAGAGGCAGTTGTGTGGTTTGCCATCCCGACTCCTGCTTTCTACATTGCCAGTCTGTGCGGTCCTAGGCTACGGCTAGCGACTACAGACCAACCCCCTTTGTCCTTCTCCATCCGAGTGACCAAGTCTGCCAGCCCTGCAGCCTCCATCCTGTGAGTGGATTATTTCTGGCTGTGTGCCATCCTGGGAGTGGATTAACCATGTGATCGCCAGCGCTGTGAGTAGAGTGAACTCTGTTCTTGTGTGTCCAAGACTGGGCACGGACTACCCCTATCTGCCAGAACTCTGCTATTTCTCTTGTTTGGCCAGCCTGGTGCGGATTACCCTTTACCAGCATGGACTCTGCTACCCCACTGTGTATTTATACTGTGTTATGGACTCTTATTTTGCCCGGCTGTGATAACTGCTACTTGGCTGTGCGTTAACCCCATATACCATTAAATAAAAAGCTTTGGGTGCTCCTACTCTCCGTGTGTGTCTGATCCACCAACATCTCCGTCACAATACCCTAATAGATTGTAAGCTTTTCTACCATCTTTATTCTATCTTATACCCTAAGAGATTGTAAGCCCAGGGGTATCCAAACTTTCTAAACAAAGGGCCTGGACTGAGGCCACTGGGAGTAGAAAATGTCCTGGTGTCAGTGGGAGTAAACAATGCCTCATTGTTGGTGTCAGTGGGAAGAAGTGTTCCCCATTGTTGGTGTCATTGGGAGGAATTGTGCTCCTTTATTGGAAGGACATATGCCCATTTGTTGGTGTCAATAGGAGGACACATGCCCAATTGTTGGTGTCAATAGGAGGACACATGCCCAATTGTTGGTGTCAATAGGAGGACACATGCCCAATTGTTGGTGTCAATAGGAGGACACATGCCCAATTGTTGGTGTCAATAGGAGGACACATGCCCAATTGTTGGTGTCAATAGGAGGACACATGCCCAACTGCTGGTGTCAGTGGATGGAATAATGCCCCAAGGGCCAGATAAAAGCATGCAAGGGGCCACATCCAGCCCCAGGCCACAATTTAGAGACAACTGCCCTAATAGATTCTAAGCTGTTCCACCTTCTGTATTCCCCTATATATGTAATAAATTGAAGCACTTCCACTTGCACCGGCATGGAATTGTAGGTCATGAATTGTGATGTATAGAGGCTATTCAACAAAAGCCACCTGTGACAGATATGTGGGGTGGTTGGTATTCCTAGTGGAAAGCTGCAGGTTGTCCCTTTCTCCTTGGCTCTCTGTTGCCACCATGCAAAGTCCTAAATTACTGGAGAGAGAGGGAATGTTTGTGCTGAGTCTCCAAACTTCAGGCCGGACTTGGCAGACAAACCGTTCCTCTCTATTTCTTTTCTGTGCCAGATCGAAACGCAGGATATCAATCGCTGGGCTTTTGTGTGCCGGAGCCAAAAGATTGGCCAGAATAAAAAATTGAGAGCTGAAGAAGAGCTGAGAGTCAGATCAATAGAAGCAAGGGAGAAAAAAAACAGAATGCAAGGATTCCGGATTCTGGCACCCAACCCGTCTTCAACTTAAAATGTGCAATTACTCTTAAAAAGGGAAAAAAATCCACAAATTAATGAAATAAAAAATAGAGTTGCATTGAGTTGCTGCCATGTGATTGGCTGATTAGCAATTTGTGTTACCAAGCCATTTAACAGGTGTACCGAATAAAAGTGTATATTTGCATGCCAAATTTAAAACAGTTTATTATTATTACTTATTTATTTGTACTTTGTATTCTAAAAGATGGGTTTTATTTTTTATTTTGAACATGTGACCAGCAGAGCACTAGAAACTCCTCCTGCCGCTGTTTCCCTGCAGACAGGCTGGGAGAGAGCTGGGTCATGTGACAGCTGTATATCCATTAGGGTAAAGGTACATACAGTAGGTGACCGCGATATTGTGTCAATCTCGCTCCCTTTCTCGGCGAGATTGACCACCTACGAGCCCCGTCGCGGGAGCCAGCGCCGAGCCGGCTCGCCGCGATGGGAAAAAGCCGTCATAGAAGCGACAGGGATCCGACTTGGATTCCTGCCAATTCTAGCCGTGGCGCTTGGTATGAATCGTGAGGGGGAACTCTACGCCAAATTTTAAATAAAAAAACGGAATGGGTTCCCCCACGATCCATACCAGACCCGTATCCAAGCGCGCTGCCCGGCCGGTCAGGAAAGAAGTGGGGACGAGCGAGCGCCCCCCTCCTGAGACGTACCAGGCCGCATGCCCTCAACATGGGGAGGTTGGGTGCTCTGGGCAGGGGGACACCCTGTCCCCATGTTGATAAGGACAGGGCCTCTTCCGGACAACCCTGGCCGTTGGTTGTCGGAGTCTGCGGGTGGGGGCTTATCGGAATCTATGAGTCCCCTTTAATAAGGGGGCCCCCAGAAACTTGCCCCCCACCCTAGGTGAATGAATATAGGGTACATCGTACCCCTACCCATTTACCTGGAAGAAAAATGTAAATAAAATAAACACATAACACAGGGTTTTAAAATAATTTATTAGTCAGTTCCGGGGGTCTTCTCTGCTCTCCGGGGTGTCTTCTCCACTCTCCGGGGGGTCTTCCTCCATCTTCTCCGCTCTCTGCTGTCGTCTCGGTGCTCCCCGGTTCTTCTCCCGCTTGCTCTCCGGTGCCTTCTTTGGGGCTGGCCGCGGCTATCTTCTTTTTAGCTCTATTACTAACGGCGGCGCAGCCCGCTCTTCTTTGCCGTCTTCCGCCTTCTTCTTTTCTTCTTATGTTGACGCAACGCTTCCTCCCGCTGTAATGCCGGGTGCGCGGCTTGCACCGATTTATATGGGCCTCTTATGACGTCACAGTCCCATCATGCTCTTTGGGTCCTGGAGCATGATGGGACTGTGACGTCATAAGAGGCCTATATAAAAAGGTGCGAGCTGCGCACCCGGCATTACAGCGGGAGGAAGCGTCGCGTCCACATAAGAAAAGAAGAAGGCAGAAGACGACAAAGAAGAGCGGGCTGCGCCGCCGCTAGTAAGAGAGCTAAAAAGAAGATATCGGCGGCCAGCCCCGAAGAAGGCACCGGAGAGTGAGCGGGAGAAGAACTGTGGGGGGGGGGGGGGGTGAGACGATCGGCGGAGAGCAGAGAAGATGGAAGAAGACCCCCCGGAGAGTGGAGAAGACCCTCCGGAGAGTGGAGAAGACCCCCGGAGAGCGGAGAAGACCCCCAGGGCTGACTAATAAATGATTTTAAAACCCTGTGTTGTGTGTTTATTTTATTGACATTTTTCTTCCAGGTGAATGGGTAGGGGTACGATGTACCCCATATTCATTCACCTAGGGTAAGGATTCCGATAAGCCCCCTGCCCACAGACACCGACAACCAACGGCCAGGGTTGTCGGGAAGAGGCCCTGTCCTTATCAACATGGGGACAGGGTGCTTTGGGGTGGGGGCGCCCCCCTGCCCCAGAGCACCCAACCTCCCCATGTTGAAGACATGCGGCCTGGTACGTCTCAGGGGGGGGGGCGCTCCCTCGTCCCCACTCCTTTCCTGACCGGCCGGCAGCATGCTTGGATACGGTCTGGTATGGATTGTGGGGGAACCCCACGCCGTTTTTTCGGCGTAGGGGGTTCTCCTTACAATCCATACCAGACTTAAGGGCCTGGTATGCCCTTGGAGGGGAACCCATGCCGTTTATTTATTCATACCAAACGCCGCGGCTAAAATTGGCGGGAATCCAAGTTGGATCCCCGTCGCTTCTATGACGCGCTCGCTGGAATGTGCTTTTCCTATTCCAGCGAGTGCGAGATGTCGGCACCATGTCGCCGAGAATCAGCGCAATGCCGTCGTGCTGGAAACAGGTACTGTAGATGTTTTTTTATTTATTTATTAATTACAGTGCCGTCCACATACAGAAATAGAAAGGAAAATGTAAATTATATATATATAGTCTGTGTTTAGTATCACTTTAAGCCAGAAAGAGTGACTGTTGCTGTGTGCCCGGTTGCTGCTGCTGCACTGACTTGGGTGAGGAACCGGTGGCGATTAGCGCCCCCTTCAGGGGTGAGCGCTGCAATAACATCATTTAATCGTGGTTTATGCTTTGTTCCTTCCAGGTCAGCCAGGAGAAGCTCCTGATGATCCTGAAGAAAGTCAAAAATAAAGAGATAGGTATTGACGAAGCACTCATGTTGGCCAATGACAATAAGGTTAGTAAATGGGATTGAGGGCATTACCCCCAAATACCAAAACCTCTGGGGGGAGGGAGAAAGGGAATGTCAACTTGTAGTCCCTGAAAGTGTGGAAGACCCCAAATAGGGGAACTGAGCTTCTTTCTGCTCCAACCAGAAATGTCATGTAAGTGGATGACCTATGACAGATTTTACTCATATATCGATTTATTAAACCGATCAGAAGACCAGGTTTTTTTTTTTGTTGGCACTTTTTCTTTTTTTTTTTTTTTTTTTTTTTATAATGCACTTTTTGTTTACAAGTTTCAGTTAGTATTTTCTGCTAGAAAATTACATATAACACCCAAACATCATACATTGTTTTTTTTTTTTTTAGCAGAGACCCTAGGGAACAAAATGGCGAGCGTTGCAATTTTTTATGTCACACAGTATTTGCACAGCGGTTTTGCAAACTCAATATATATATATATATATATATATATATATATATATATATATATATATATATATATATATATATATATATATATATATATATATATATAGCCTGGAGCCTCCGCCTGAAAGCGATCCTGGGGCCTCCGCCTGAAAGCGAGCCTGGGGGCTTTGCCTGAAAGTGAGCCTGGGGGCTCCCCCTGAAAGCAAGACTTCCGCCTGAGCCCGGGGGATCCGCCTGAGCCCGGGGGGATCCGCCTGAGCCCGGGGGCTTCCGCCTGAAAGCGAGCCCGGGGGCACCGCCTGAAAGCGAACCCGGAGCTCCGCCTGAGCCTGGGGCCTCCACCTGAAAGCGAGCCCGGGGGCACCGCCTGAAAGCGAACCCGGAGCTCCGCCTGAGCCTGGGGCCTCCACCTGAAAGCGAGCCTGGGAGCTCTGCCTGAAAGCGAGCCCGGGGGCTCTGCCTGAGCCCGGGGGCTCCGCCTGAAAGCGAACGCGGGGCTCCGCCTGAGCCTGGGGCCTCCGCCTGAAAGCGAGCCCAGGGGGTCCGCCTGAAAGCGAGCCCGTGGGCTCCGCCTGAAAGCAAGCCTGGGGGCTCCCCCTGAAAGCGAACTTGGGCCCCCCTTAAAGTGGGCCGGGGGCTCCCCCTGAAAGTGAACCTGGGGGCTCCCCCTGAAAGCGAACCTGGGGGGCTCCCTCTGAAAGCGAACCTGGGGCTTTACCTGCTGGCGACATATGAAAATGCAGAATAATCCCATCCGATATTTCAAAATCTCCCTGGTTAAGAAATTCATAACCCGAACATGAAATGATATACAAAACCACTTCAGACTCCTTTTTAATTAACGAGGATTGTCTTACAAGGCGGCAGACGTGATGTCAGCAGTCACATGACCTGCCATGCCGAGCGTCCTATTATCACCAACCAAACACAGTAATGGGAAACTCATAATGCATAAAGCAGAAAAACATTTTGCACACAATCTCATCTATCTGCTTGTCTTCTCCGCACACATAATATCAGACGTAGCGGCGGCGAGATAAATCACTGCGTACAGCCAGCCTTGTCCGGGGCCAAGAGGTGACGCAAGTATCTGAGAAACGACTGCGGTGAAAATCCATCTTCAGCCGCGATAACGGAATACCACCGCAAACGACCTTTATTATCGAAATCTTTTGCTCAGAATTGCCGGCTGGCGAAAGGTTATCGGCTATCATATCCCAAATAACTTTCACATAAAGGAAGACTCCGACTTTAACAGAAGAAAAACTCGAAATCTGTAGAAGCTTTTTTGTTATCGAACGTCACCTTTCCGCATCTTGTCTACATGTGACGTTTATATATATATATATATATATATATATATATATATATAATTTTTTTATTGCTGGTCTCTGAAGGTCTGTCCCCCCCCGCTCTTGTGATTGGTTCACCGCTTTAGCCCCAAGAAGTCGGTACAGAGCTCGAGTTCAAAAGGCAGACATCCCCTGCAAATGTCTTTTGCTAGGAGATTCTAGCGTGGCTATGAGTTTCGAGGTGGTAACCCCTCTTTCTCGAGCCTTGAGGCTTGAGAAAGAGGGGTTACCGCCTCGAAATGCGCTGCCATGCCCCTGGCATCTGACATCATTACAGAGGTTCTCACACTGATTTGGTTTCTGCTACCCCCTGGGACTACTAGTGGTTTCTCGCTCGATAACAGACTACTCTCTACTAGACTCCTCCACTATGACTTTTAGTAAATGCACCGACGTGTTAAGTCCACACCTATATGGGAAAACAGGCAAAGCTCTAAACATAAGTGTACCAAAATACTATTTTATATACACACACACATAATCTCACAAAAGTAAGTACCCCCTCACATTTTTTGTAAATCTTTTCTTGTATCTTTTCATGTGACAACACTGAAGAAATGACACTTTGCTACAATGTTGTGTAGTGAGTGTTTTTTATATATGTTTATTTTTATTATTTTTTATATATATATATATATATATATTTTTTTTTTATTTTATTAAAGGGCCCAGAGGTTTCTTTTTTTTTATTTTTATTAAAGGGCCCAGAGGTCCCGGATGGCAACCCCCCTTTTTTTTGTCATTTCTTTTTATAAAAAAAAAATAAAAAATATTAAAGGGCCCAGAGGTCCCCAGGGTCCCAGATGGCAACCCCCCCTTTTTAAAAAAAAAAAAATCAATATATATTTTATTTATTTTTATTAAAGGGCCCCATTTTTTATATATACTTTTCTTTATTTCTTTTTTTTTTTAAAAGCCCCCCCCTTCTCAATTCACGGCAGCACCCCCCCCCCGCTTCTCAACTTCAGGCGGCGGCAGCACCCCACCCCCCCCGCTTCTCAACTTCAGGCGGCGGCAGCACCCCCCTCCCCCCCCCCCCCCCCCGGATCTCTGCTCCAGGGGGCCCATGACTGAAGCTGTGTAAGGAGCCCCATAATTGGCGGCCCTGATTACAAGCATGTTTCTGAAACAAATTATGCTCGCAAACCAAGGTTTTACTGTGTGTGTGTGTATATATATATATATATACACATACACTATTGTATAACAATAATTACTTCGACTGAATGATATACTATGTACAATTCTACTGACTTTCTATTATTGATTACATTGTCATTATATTTGTGCAACCATTCATTATTATTACAATAAAAGTTTGTAAACAAAAATGTTTTTATATATAATTTGTATGTATATTTTTTATAAGTACCGTATTTTCCGGCGTATAAGACAACTTTTTGGATGCAAAAAAATGCATCCAAAGTCGGGGGTCGTCTTATACGCCGGGTACGGTCTCCGTGCAGCTGCGATCGTCATAATTTCAAAGCTGCGCGCCGTCTTCTCAGCGCGTCCTCGCTGTCCTGTGATAGGCGGAACAGAAATCTTCCCAGCAGCGCCTCTGTTCTGTTTTCCGCCTATCACGGATGCCTTCTCATCCTCGGACGAGATGAGAAGGCATCCGTGATTGGCGGAACATAGAACAGAGGCGCTACTGGGAAAATTTGTGTTCTGCCAATAACAGGACACGCTGAGAAGACGGCGCGCGGCTTTGAAATCATGGACGCTCGCAGCAGACGGAGACTGTCACCGGCCTGCAAAACGTGAGTGATGGCACAGTGGGGGGGAAAGTGGGGGCATGCAATGTGATGGCACTGTGGGGGCATGCAATGTGATAGCACTGTGGGGGAAAGTAATGTGATGGCACTGTGGGGGAAAGTAATGTGATTGCACTGTGGTGGCATTTAATGTGATGGCACTGTGGTGGCATTTAATGTGATGGCACTGTGGTGGCATTTAATGTAATGGCACTGTGGGGGCAAGTAATGGCACAGTGGGGGCATGTAATGGCACAGTGGGGGCATGTAATGGCACAGTGGGGGCATGTAATGGCACAGTGGGGCTTGGAAAAAAAGGGGGTAGTCTTATACAGTGAGTATATCCCAAAACCAAAAATTTTCATGGAAAATTAGGGGGTCGTCTTATACGCCGAGTCGTCTTATACGCCGGAAAATACGGTATATATATATATTTGTATGTATATGTTATATATATATATATATATATATATATGTGTGTGTGTGTGTGTGTGTGTGTGTATGTATGTGTATATGTGTGTATATATATATATATATATTATATATATATATTTATATTCATTGTGTGTATGTATATATTTTTTATATATATAAAAAATATATACATACATACATACATGCATACATGCACACACACACACACACACACACAGTATAATATATATATAAAAAAATAAATATACATACATACACACACACACACACACACACACTTAGAAAAGACGTTGGCCTTCTTGTAGGACTCGGGGACACCTGAATCTCCATTACAGAACAGAGGTGACCTTCTACCAGCTTACGGGTGATTTTTGGATTCGAAGTTCTCGTCTGTTTTGTAAAATAAAAACAAAAATTGGCGTGCAATGCTGTGAAGATTGTACGTGTCGGCAGCTGACCTCTCTCGGTCTCCTCCGTACGCGGGTTGTGTCTCCGAGCTGCTAATTTAAGAGCTCCAGAAGGGGGTAATCGTAGAGATGAGCCCTGGCTGCGCTTCCATTCATAAACTATTCATCAGCCCCGGTAGTGCCTTGTGTAAGGAGAACCGACGCTTCCATCCAACGTCAACCCGTCTCATCCTCTCTCCCCAGGACCCGGCCGATCGCAAAGCGCCGCCGCTGCAAAACTTCACCGTCTACAAGTACAGGTACAGGTGGCAGAAGAGGATCTTGCAGGTAACTTCTCAGACTTTACCGGGCGGTGTGCTCACTTGCACCCCCCCCCCCTTCTTTCTTCCTCTCTGGCAGGTTGATAAAAGATTAAAAATTCAAACCCTATAAATTATAGACTTGCTTTATCGAAGGCAGCAAGTAAAGAGCACCGGTCACAGCTTATAGAAAGCAGAATATGACGGAGGAGCTCTTTTCAAGTAAAATGGCTCATAGTTAAAAGGAAATTAATTTTGAAATCACAAAGTATTGTATCTTCCTGATAGACAAGGACATTTTTTTTGGGGGGGGAAGGGGGATTTTTAGGGGTGCCAGCAAAGGAAGTAATTCAAATACTGCAATATGTGTAGAATAACAAAGATTGTATTACTACAGTTGAACCTCGGATTACGAGCATAATCCGTGCCAGGAGAACGCTCGTAATCCAAAGTACTCACATATCAAAGCGAGTTTTCCCATTGAAGTCAATGGAAACTAAAGTAATTTGTTCCGCATTGACTTCAATGGGATGCAATACCGAATGCGGCCAGAGGTGGGGGGGGGGCAGAGAGCGCCGAAAATGTTCGAAAAGGCCCGAGGACACTTAGGCTCGTTTCCTGCGCCCCCGTACCTCAGGCCAAAATGAGGTGCTGCAGGGCAATGTTCAGCTTTTCTCGGCTCATGTGCCCCCGTACCTCAGGCCAAATGAGGTACTGCAAACCTATTTTCGGTCAATATTAAGGCTGAGTTAAGGGGTCAGTGGTATGCAACTCTAAGAGCAGAGGTCAAAAGTGAGCAATGCAAAGTTTCGGAGGCCAGAAGTATGTAACTCAGAGTGCAGGGGGTTAGTAGTGTTTTAACACAGAGCGCAGGGGGCAGTAGTAAGTAAAACAGAATACATGGGAACAATAGCAAGTAAGAGAGGGGTTAGTAGTGTATAACACAGAGTGCAAGGTTCAGGAGTAAGTAATGCAGAGTGCAGAGGTCAGTAGTAAGTAACAACAAGAACAGAGGTCACAAGTAATCAATGCAAAGTTCAGAAGCCAGAAGTATGCAACTCAGAGTGCAGGGGTCAGTAGTAAGTAAAACAGGGTGCAGAGGTCAACAGAAATTAACCACTTAAGGACCACCCCATGTACATATACGTCCACAATATGGCACGTACAGGCACATGGGCGTATAGGTACGTCCTCGCCTATTAGCGGGTGGGGGGTCCGATCGGGACCCCCCCCGCTACATGCGGAGGTCGGGTCCGCTCGGGGAGCGATCCGGGACCACGGCGCGGCTATTTGTTTATAGCCGCTCCGTCGCGATCGCTCCCCGGAGCTGAAGAACGAGGAGAGCCGTGTGTAAACACGGCTTCCCCGTCCTTCACTATGGCGGCGCATCGATCGCGTCATTCCCTTTATAGGGAAGACACGATCGATGACGTCATTCCTACAGCCACACCCCCAAACAGTTGTAAACACACACTAGGTGCACCCTAACTCCTACAGCGCCACCTGTGGTTAACTCCCAAACTGCAACTGTCATTTTCACAATAAAGAATGCAATTTAAATGCATTTTTTGCTGTGAAAATGACAATGGTCCCAAAAATGTGTCAAAATTGTCCGAAGTGTCCGCCATAATGTCGCAGTCACGAAAAAAATTGCTGATCGCCGCCATTAGTAGTAAAAAAAAAATAAAAAATAAAAATGCAATAAAACTATCCCCTATTTTGTAAACACTATAAATTTTGCGCAAACCAATCGATAAACGCTTATTGCGATTTTTTTTACTAAAAATAGGTAGAAGAATACGTATCGGCCTAAACTGAGGAAAAAAAATGTTTTTATATATGTTTTTGGGGGATATTTATTACAGCAAAAAGTAAAAAATATTGCTTTTTTTTCAAAATTGTCGCTCTATTTTTGTTTATAGCGCAAAAACTAAAAACCGCAGATGTGATCAAATACCACCAAAAGAAAGCTCTATTTGTGGGGAAAAAAGGACGCCAATTTTGTTTGGGAGCCACGTCGCACGACCGCGCAATTGTCTGTTAAAGCGACGCAGTCCCGAACTGTAAAAACACCTTGGGTCTTTAGGCTGCATATTGGTCCGGGGCTTAAGTGGTTAAGGGAGAGTTCAGAATAAGTTCAGAAATAAGTAATGCCGAGGTCAGTAGTAAGTAATGCAGACTTCCACAGTACAAACTCCCCCCCCTCCCCTTCAGAGTGAGGGAAGTCCTCCCTGGTCTCCCCTTAGCTATGTCGTAGGACACGTCAGGGCCAAGGAAGAGCCGAGGACTTCCCACACTTCTGCCATTCATACCTAAGGTCTGATAGGTGGTGAGCAGGGCTTGGAGTTAGCTACAGAGTAGGGCTGCAATCTACCGGTCACATAGTCATGAATAACAGGTAGACTGCGATCGACTGGCAGTCAAGAACCCTGTACAGTAATGGTTTGGGATGACCATTCTTCTTCAAGTTCCATACATAGCCTTAAGAGAAGCAATGCATGTTTATCTCTTCCCACATGGCAAAAGATTCAGAATACGGAGAAGAAACACATTTATACAAGCAGTCTACATGATAAAAGTTTGATGCTTCTGTAAAATGAGATGCATGTCTAATACAAGTGAGCACATAGAGTCATTCATGACTTGTGTAGATCTACATATCTTGGTTGAGAAGATGGAATGTTCCTTTAAGCTTTACATCCACCATTTCAGATTGATTCCTACAGCGAGACAATATTCAACATCGAAAAGGGCAACCTCAAGAAGCAGTTTCCATTCTCACAGGTGAAGACCTGCGAGGACCTGGAGGGCCTGAGGTTTGTCATCGAGTTCCACGGCCACCCAAAATATGAGCTTGAAGCTGCCAGCGCAGAGGACAAACACAAGGTGAGCAGAGGACTTCCGTCACTAGATGTTTGGATGGACCTGTAGGGTGGCATTGAATCAAGCAGCAGCAGGGACAATTAAGTGTTAGGGTTTGAGTAGAGGTGAGGATTAAATGTTAGGGCTTGCGTAAAGGAGAGCATCAAGTGTTAGCTTTTGAATAGTTGGGAGACATTAATTTTAAGGTTTGAGCAGCAGGGAAAATAAAGTCTTAGGGGTTGAGTAAAGGTGAGGATTAAGTGTTTAGCCTTTGAATAGTTGGGGGATTAAGTGTTAGCGTTTGAATAGTTGAGAGCAATTAGTTTTAGGGTTTGAGATGCAGAGAAAATAAAGTCTTAGGGGTTGAGTAGAGGGGAGGATTAAGTTTTGGGAGTTAAGTAGAGGGTAGGATTAAGTCTTAGGCGTTGAGCAACGGGGAGGATTAAGTTTTAGGGGGTTGAGCAACGGAGAGGATTAAGTCTTAGGGGGTTGAGCAACAGAGAGGATTAAGTCTTAGGGGTTGAGTAGAGGGGAAGATTAAGTCTTAGGGGGTTGAGCAACGGGGAGGATTAAGTCTTAGGGGGTTGAGCAATGGGGAGGATTAAGTCTTAGGGGTTAAGCAACGGGGAGGATTAAGTCTTAGGGGGTTGAGCAACGGGGAGGATTTAGTCTTAGGGGGTTGAGCAACGGAGAGGATTTAAGTCTTAAGGGGTTGAGCAACGGGGAGGATTAAGTGTTAGGGGGTTGAGCAATGGGGAGGATTAAGTCTTAGGGGTTGAGTAGAGGGGAGGATTAAGTCTTAGGGGTTGAGCAACGGGGAGGATTAAGTCTTAGGGGGTTGAGCAACGGGGAGGATTAAGTCTTAGGGGTTGAGTAGAGGGGAGGATTAAGTCTTAGGGGTTGAGCAACGGGGAGGATTAAGTCTTAGGGGTTGAGCAACGGGGAGGATTAAGTCTTAGGGGGTTGAGCAACGGGGAGGATTAAGTCTTAGGGGTTAAGCAACGGGGAGGATTATGTTTGAGGGGTTCAGCAATGGGGAGGATTAAGTCTTAGGGGTTGAGCAACGGGAAGGATTAAAATGTATATGGTTTAATAGAGGGAAAGATTGAGTGTTAGGGTTTGTGTAGAAGGGAGGATTAGGCTGAATTTAGATGTTCCTCCTAAGTCTGAACCATAAAAAATTCAGAAAATAATCCATGTTCTGCTTTGCCTGCTCTGTTCCTGCATGAGCTGTAATGTCAATATACAACACAAGGAGGGAAGGTGCACATAATCTGTGCAGTTATCAGGTACAGTAATTGGTTTGCACCTAAAGTACAGATACACTTCAAACCAGAGGGTGATTGAACCCACCAATATCTCTAACCCAAATATCAATATTGTATGGACTGGACTTTTAACTGCTTGAATTTACAATCTCTGAAAACCAAGTAAGACATTTTCTCTTTTGTCTCAGATCCTCGGGATTATGAATGCAATTCTGCAAGCACAGAGGAATGGTAACACATCTATTATAAAGTCATTCATCAAGAAGAACGAATATTCCGATGTCATCCTTGATGGACTGTTGGAGCTTTATGATGATCCAACCGCCAGATGGGTGAAGTATGAAAAACAAATTTATCCTAATTGACACATAGGATAAAGGGCCAGCCCACCCAAAAATGATATTTACATGGAGTCTGGTGAGCCTTTTATCACCTGAGGGTAATGACAATTTTCCTCTATAATTTACAGCAATGTCTCTGCCCCCAGCCTATCTCCATTCTCCTGCTCTATTCTGCATATTATAATAATACAACACAAATCCAGCAAACCCATTATCCCTGGGAGATATAAGAGGCTTTCTGAACCAACAAAGCAAATCACCAACCCTGTGTTACAATGAGTTACTGCTGTTTAGCATGGTCACTTCACCACATGTCTGTGTAGCTGCTAGGTAACTAACAAATACTGAGAGTATTAGAGGACCATTTACTGGCACAGAGCACGCTCCGTGTGTTTTTGGTACCCTGACCTTACATGGATCTTACAATGATGTCCAGTAAAAATTTATGGAAAATACACTTTGCTTAGCGAGGAAAAATATGAACAGAAAAGTAGAAAGGAGGAAACAAAAGTACAGTATAAAAGAGGAAATATGAAGGAAAAGAGTAGGACGGAAGGGAAAGAAAATGGGAAAAGGGGGCAAGGAAAGAAAAAAAAAAAAGTAAGCAAAAGAGGAAAAAAAAAGAAAAGAGTGGAAATGAGAGGAGGGGGCATGTAGGAGAAAAGGGAGGCAGGGTGAGAAAAGGAAATGGAAAACAATAGAAAAAAGAAAGGAAAGAGAAACTTAAAAGAAGAGGAAAGGAAAGAAACAAAAAAATTAAAAAGAAGATGAAAGGAAGGAAAACAAAAAAGGAGGAAATGGAAACAAAAAGGGAAGAAAAGAAAGAGAAAAACAAAAGAGAAGAGGAGGAGAAAAAGAACAGAATGGAAAGGAAAAAAAAGAGAAAGGCAAGGTAAGACATGGCAAGGCACGGGAAGGAAAGGGAAAGGAAAGGGAAAGGAAAGGGAAAGGGAAAGGGAGGAGAGAGTGGAAAGAGATATAAGGGGAGAAATGCAAGCAAGAAGAGAAAGGAAAAAGTAAAGAAGAGAAAAAAAAAAGGAAAGGAAGGCAAGGAAAAGAAGGTAATGAACAAAAATAAAAAGGAGAAAGGCGTTAGAGGAAAGGAAATGTTGGCACGAAAAAAGAAAAGAAACAAGGAACAAAAAATAAATAAAAATAAAAAGTAAAAGTAATGAAAAGGAAGGAAAGGCAAGGAAGGGAAACTGAAAAAAAAAAGAGAGAAAGGCAAGGCAAGAACAGGAAGGGAATGGAATGAAAAGGAAAGGAAGGCAAGGAATAGGAAATAGAAAAGGCAAGGAGTAAGAGTAATAAGGACAGGAAAGAGAAAAGAAAATGAAAGAGAAAGAAAAGGTGAGGAACGAGAAGGGGAAAAAGAAAAGAAAAGAGAAATGGGAAAGGAGAAAGGAAAAGGAAGGTAAGGAAAGGGAAGAGGAAATAAAAAGAAAGGGGGAAAAAAGAGGACAGAAAAGAAATGAAAGCGAAAAGGAGAAAGAAGGGAGAAATAGAAAAGTAAAGGAATGGAAAACAAAAAAGAAGAAGAGGAAAGGAAAAAGAGAAAAGAAAAAGCGGAGAAAGGCAGGGTAAGACATGGCAAGGCATGGGAAGAAAACAAAGGGAAGGGAAAGGGAAAAGGCAAAAGACAAATAAGGAAAGGAATAAAAAAGAAAGGAAAGGAAAAAGGGAGGAGAGACTGGAAAGAGATATAGGATGGGAAATGCAAGAAAGAGGAAAGAAGGAAAAGAAAAAGAAAAGAAGAAGAAAAGAGAAAAGAAGACAGGGGAAAGAGAGGAAAGGAAAGGAAAGAGGGAAAAAAAAGAAGGAAGGAAGGTAAGGAAATGAAACAGAAAATAAAAAGGAGAAACGAAAGGCAAGGCAAGGAACGGAAAGAAAAAAAAAGGGGGGGGGGCCTTCAAAAAAAGAAGAAAAAATGAAAAGGAGAGAGGGGGAAGGGGGAAAAAAGGATAAGGAAAAAGTGGTATGAAAAGGAAATAGGGGCATGGAAAATAAAAGAATTGCGGAACACAACAAAAGTGAATGGAAAGGAATGAAAAAGGAAAGGAGGCAAGGAAGGGAAACAGAAAATAAAAAAAGGAAAGAAAAGAAAAGGAAGGCAAGGAAAGCAAAAGAGAAAATAATTAAAAAGGGAGGGAAATAAGGACAGAAAAAAAAAGAGAAAAAATGAAAGAGAAAGGAGAGCAAAGAGAAGGGAAATGGAAAAGGAGAAAGGGCGAAAAAAGGTAAGGAAAGAGGAAAAGAAAGGGAAGAGGAAAGAAAAAGAAAGGGGAAAAAAAGAGGACAGAAAAGAAATGGAAGCGAAAGGAGAAAGAAAAGGAAAATAGAAAAAGTAAAAGTAAAGTAAAATAAGAGGACAGAAAACAAGAGAGGTGTATAGAAAATCAGAAATTCCTTGCGAGGAAGGAAGAGATTCATTGCGGATTTCTCGCTGTACGGTCCGAATGCCAGTTGGAATTAGAGCAGCCGCAGAGTCAAACCTACCAGGAAGTAAGATACAGAAATAGCATTTTAACAGCAAAACACGTTTGGAAAACAATGGGATTTCAGGTCTCCAGCACACAGTGTAGTGCGCTCCCATCCCGTCACTTTCAGTTTAGGTTGGCTGGACATTGATGATGCGTAATTACCGATGGTAAAACAAGTTCTGATTACGGCTCGGGGGACAAATCTCATTCTTAGAATGAAAACAGCGGCATAAAATATTCATCAAGTTTTTGTTTCTCTGGGCGAAAAAACGGTCTGCGAATTAATGACTTTACAAAATCACCACCAAAAGTTGCACATGTTACATTTATCACTCAATTAACAGCAGCGGAGACGGTATAGACTAATTAAACATGCAGGGCTGGGATTATGACCTTGTGGTTCCCAGCACACACAAAAAAAAAGACTTTCATTTTGGTCTCCCTAATGGACGGTGAAAATAGAAATAATTAAAACCACTTCTAATTGTTCCCTGTAGACAGTACATGGAATTATCTCATCATGTTGTAGAGCGAGGACTTCCAGAGCAGAGTGTGGTTCAGGGAAGAATAGCATATGTAATGAGGCGACGAGACTTCTAATTGAAAGATTACATTTTGTTGTTTTGGCCCATTGTCATACAGAGCACTAAATCTGCAGAATTCAGGCTTCAGTAAAGTTCCGACATTTCACAAACAACTTATTTTTCGAATAAAAAGGGAAAAAATGCTAAAATGTGTTCAGAAAAAAAAAAAAAAAAGACATAGGGCCAGATTCTCAAAAGAGATTCGACGGCGTATCTCAAGATACACCGTCGTATCTCTGTTTTTGGCCCCGGGTATCTATGCGTCTGATTCCTAGAATCATTTACGCATAGATACGGCGTAGATCCGACAGGTGTAAGTGTCTTACACCGTCGGATCTTAGATGTAATTCCACGCTGGCCGCTAGATGCCGTTTACGACGATTTCTCATTTGTCTATGCAAATGAGCCTGATACGCCGATTCCCGAACGTTTACGTTGTTTCCGTAAGCGTAAACTTACCCCTGCTATATGAGGGGTAAGTTTACGAAGGTCCGTCATATGCCATGTTAAGTATGGCGTCGGGACAGCGTCGTCTTTTTCCTTCGTTTACGTCGTTTTACCAAGTCGTTCGCGAATAGGGCTTTACGTTAATGACGCTCACGTCGGCTTCAATGACGTTTTCCGTCATGAGCTGGAGCAATGCGCACTGGGCTATTTTTACGGCCGGCGCATGCGCAGTGCGATCGTCGCGGGGGCGCGCTTAATTTAAATACAAGCCGCCCCCTTTAAATTACGCGGCCTAAGGCCGGGCCATTTACACTACGCCGCCGCAAACTATGGAGCAATTGCTTTGAGAATACGGCACTTGCTCCAGTAAGTTGCGGCGGCGTGGTGTAAATGGCTTACGCTACGCCGCCGCGGATTCTACGAGAATCTGGCCCATAGATGATAAAATTCACAATTGAAGGTGCAACATAGCCATACACCGGAAAACATTCATATCACCGAGAGTATGGGTTGTCGTTCACTAGAGACAGATGACATCACTGAGAATTCAGCCTATCCAATTACTAGAGAGCGGTGACATCACTGAGAATGTAGCCTATCCCTTTACTAGAGAGCGGTGACATCACTGAGAATGCAGCCTATCCATTCACTAGAGAGCGGTGACATCACTGAGAATGCAGCCTATCCATTCACTAGAGAGCGGTGACATCAACTAAGAATGCAGCCTATCCCTTCACTAGAGAGCAATGACATCACTGAGAATGCAGTCTATCCCTTCACTAGAGAGCGGTGACATCACTGAGAATGCAGCCAATCCAATCACTAGAGAGCGGTGACATCACTGAGAATGCAGCCTATCCCTTCACTAGAGAGCGGTGACATCACTAAGAATGCAGCCTATCCCTTCACTAGAGAGCGGTGACATCACTGAGAATGCAGCCTATCTAATCACTAGAGAGCGGTGACATCACTGAGAATGCAGCCTATCCAATTACTAGAGAGCGGTGACATCACTGAGAATGCAGCCTATCCATTCACTAGAGAGCGGTGACATCACTGAGAATGCAGCCTATCCAATTACTAGAGAGCGGTGACATCACTGAGAATGCAGCCTATCCATTCACTAGAGACCGGTGACATCACTGAGAATGCAGCCTATCCATTTACTAGAGAGCAGTGACATCACTGAGAATCCAGCCTATCCCTTCACTAGAGAGCGGTGACATCACTGAGAATACAGCCTATCCAATCACTAGAGAGCGATGACATCACTAGGAATGCAGCCTATCCATTCACTAGAGACCGGTGACATCACAGAGAATGCAGCCTATCCATTCACTAGAGAGCGGCGACATCACTGAGAATGCAGCCTATCCAATCACTAGAGAGCAATGACCTCACTGAGAATGCAGCCTATCCCTTCACTAGAGAGCGGTGACATCACTGAGAATGCAGCCTATCCATTCACTAGAGAGCGATGACAACACTGAGAATGCAGCCTATCCCTTCACTAGAGAGCGATGACATCACTGAGAATGTAGCCTATCCAATCACTAGAGAGCAGTGACATCACTGAGAATGCAGCCGTTTCATTCACTAGAGAGCGGCGACATCACTGAGAATACAGCCTATCCCTTTACTAGAGAGCGGTGACATCACTGAGAATGCAGCCTATCCCTTCACTAGAGACCGGTGACATCACTGAGAATGCAGCCTATCCCTTCACTAGAGAGCGGTGACATCACTGAGAATGCAGCCTATCCCTTCACTAGAGAGCGGTGACATCACTGAGAATGCAGCCTATCCCTTCACTAGAAAGCGGTGACACAACTGAGAATGCAGCCTATCCCTTCACTAGAGAGCAGTGACATCACTGAGAATGCAGCCTATCCCTTCACTAGAGAGCGGTGACATCACTGAGAATGCAGCCTATCCAATCACTAGAGAGCGGTGACATTACTGAGAATGCAGCCTATCCAATTACTAGAGAGCGGTGACCTCACTGAGAATGCAGCCTATCCCTTCACTAGAGACTGGTGACATCACTAGGAATGCAGCCTATGCATTTACTAGAGAGTGGTGACATCACTGAGAATTCAGCCTATCCATTCACTAGAGAGCGGTGACATCACTGAGAATGCAAATACACAAAAAGATCACTGGCGCTCAATGAAGTGGTGACCCTAATGTCAGGATCGTGACTGGTATGTAGGGTATGAGATAGATAGTCCAGTGCTGCGGAAATCGTGGTACCCGGAAGTACCAAACATACAAAATACACCAAAAAGTCTGCGCTCAAAAAGCGCTGACTTTTTGGTGTAATCACTGAGAATGCAGCCTATCCCTTCACTAGAGAGCGATGACATCACTGAGAATACCGCCTATCCCTTCACTAGAGAGCGATGACATCACTGAGAGTGCAGCCTATCCCTTCACTAGAGAGCGATGACATCACTGAGAATGTAGCCTATCCAATCACTAGAGAGCGGTGACATCACTGAGAATACCGCCTATATAATACCGAGAGCAGTGAATACCGAGAATACCGAGAGCAGTGACATTATTTTCTATAGAAAGTCCTCCGCT
The DNA here is from genome assembly GCF_905171775.1 of Rana temporaria. Lineage (NCBI taxonomy): Eukaryota > Metazoa > Chordata > Amphibia > Anura > Ranidae > Rana > Rana temporaria. The sequence goes on along the minus strand of NC_053500.1, from coordinate 8,002,635 downwards.
TACACAAAAGTTTTCGGGTAAATGCCGTTATGACTTGAAGCTTGAGGGCATGACATTATTTGCAATATCTGATCGTGTTCTGAGAGCAGAATATCCAATAACAGAGGTCCTTGTCATAAAAATCCTCTCATATCTTCTATATGTTCCTGATGCTGGAACATTCTGTTTATCTTTATCCTCCTCGCAGCTCCCCGGTGTTATTACAATGACGCCAATCCGTCAGCGTTCCTCACAAAAGGTTCCCTTTTATCTGTGACCAAAGGCAGAATATTTATAGAAAATCATTTTCCACCCCCACTGACTTAACACCTCAATCTTCCACCTCGTCAGAAGATTCCTTCTAAGTTCTAACAAATGCGTAATAAATAATTATGGATAAACCAATTGCTCGGTACTTATATGCCTTTCATGTCACAGCGAGGAGCAGAACACCATCACAGCCAATCGCAAACCGTCACCCACTGCGCTAACTAGAAGGCGATCGGTCGCTAGCAGGGATTAACGTTAGGATTTTGATCAAATTGCTTTTGACGGAAAATTACAGAGTTTGCTTCCAATTTTTTCATAATGTCTGCTTGAAAAAATACTTTACAAAAAGCCTACCTATGTCTTGTTAAAAAAAAAAAAATTGTGTTTTTCTTGTTATAAATAAATTAATCTGAAAGCAAAAACAAAATTAAAGCAAAAAATATTTTTTGTGTCAGTTTACATTTTTAATGCTGCTTTTTTAATCACTTCAAAAAAATGAAAATAATAATATATATATTTTTTTGAATTTATTATTAAAAAAAAAATTCCCCCAATCCCAAATCACCTTGGGGAAAAGGGCCTCTTCCCGACAACCCTGGGCGGTAGCTGTGAGGGTCTGCAGGCACGGGGTTTATTGGAATCTGGAAGCCCCTGTTTGTGTTTTTTTTTTATTCGATTTTTTTATTTCACAGGAAGGAAAAAAATCTGATGATATTTGTAAATTACAACAGAAATATATATATATATATATATATATATATATATATATATATATATACACACACATACACACACACACACAATGTATAATTTTTTTAACCAAAAAAAAAATTATAATATATATATAATTTTTTATTTTTGGTAAAAAAAAAAAATTAGACATGGTGTATGTGTGTATGTATATACTGTATGTACACACATATACATACACACACACGGGCCCAGATTCACAAAGCACTTACGCCAACGTATAACACGTTACGCCGACGTAAGTGCAAATGTGTGCCGGAGTATGTGTGCGCCAGACCCACAAACTAATATGCGCCTAAAAACAGGCTACACCCCTCCGACGTAGCTTGCACACACCGGCGTAGGGTGGGCGCACATTTAGGCTGGGCGCATGGTGCCGCTCCCATTGATTAGCCATTCAAACATGCAAATGAGGGAAATACAGCGATTCACGAACGTGCGTGTGCCCGGTGCATGCTACGCGAGATGCGCGTAAGTTGTATGTCCGGCGTAAAGTTATTCCCCATAAAGGAGGTGCAACCCAGCAACAGACATGCACAGGTCTGCACCAGGGAACACAAGCCGGCGTATTGTGCGGTGGACACGTGTCTGGCTGGGCGTACGTTATGTTCACGGCGTACGCGGTGATCCGGCGTAGCTTAGGCAGTTGTGCCAGTGTGGTTGTGAGCAGGCGCATGGGGTGCTGACTGTGCTTGTGTCCACGTCACGGCGCATGCGCAGTTTGTGATACGTACCTGTCTGGCGCTCGGTCCATCATTTGCATGGGGTCACGCCTCATTTGCATGGGTCGCGCCCACTTCAACCTACGCCGGCGTGCGACTTCGAAAACCCACGCCACGCTGGCGCAGCGTTGGGAGCACTGGCTTGCTGAATGCAATGCTTGCCTCTCTGCGCTGCGTTGGCGTAGCATACAGTGTTTGCCCTACAGCGGCGTAATGTGCGCCTTGCTCTCTGTGAACCTGGGCCAATATGTATATATTTTTTTTTACCAAAAATGATAGATATAATTTTTTCTTTTTGGTAAAAAAAATTATACATATTGTGTGTGTGTGTATTAAAAAAAAAAAAAAATGAACAATAAATATATACATAGTGTGTGTGCGAGATATAGATAGATATATATTTTACTTGATGTGCACTGCAATGCCTGTTGCAATATTTGCACCCTTAAAATCACATCCATTCCCCATTGGCTCCAAGTATTTTTTTTTAAATTGCTGAACTTTCTAGAGATTTGCTAAATTTCCAGTAAAAGTAAATTCGGTTTATTTTTCTCCTTCATATAGTTGCCGGCAGCAGCTTTTGCATTTTGACCTAAATAATACATTTCAAATATTTGCCCAACCCGCTTGGCTTCAGCACATCACAACAATTTAAATAAAAAATAGGACGACTTACTTGGCCTCTCGTAGGGTGGAGACCATCATCGGAAGTTGTTCCAAAAAACATATTTCGGCCCCCCCCAGGTGCCCCCTTTTTGGCCAACGGACGCTGCCAAAAGATAAAAACTCAAGTCAGGTTATAATTCACCAATTTGCATTTTTTTTTGTTACATTGTAAACTGCAGAGTCACCTCATCTATTGTATCTTTGGGCCAGATTCACGTAGAATCGCGGCGGCGTAACGTATCCTAGATAAGTTACACCGCCGCAATTTTTCATCGCAAGTGCCTGATTCACCAAGCACTTGCGATGAAAACTACGCCCGCGGCCTTCCGGCGCAAGGCGGGCCAATTAAAATGGGCGTGTGCCATTTAAATTAGGCGCGCTCCCGCGCCGGACCTACTGCGCATGCTCCGTTTCCTAACTCCCGCCGTGCTTTGCGCGCCGTGACGTCATTTTTTTGAACGGCGACGCGCGTAGCGTACTTCCGTATTCCCGGACGGCTTACGCAAACGACGTTAAATTTTGAATTTCGACGCGGGAACGACGGCCATACTTTAGACAGCAATACACTTGCTGACTAAAGTTAGGGCACCAAAAAAAAACGACTAACTTTGCGACGGGAAACTTGACTACGGACGACGTAGCGAACGCGAAAAAACCGCTGTGGATCGGCCTTAACTCCTAACTTGCATACCCGACGCTGGTTTACGACGCAAACTCCCCCCAGCGGCGGCCGCGGTATTGCATCCTAAGATCCGACAGTGTAAAACAATTACACCTGTCGGATCTTAGGGATATCTATGCGTAACTGATTCTATGAATCAGCCGCATAGATAGAAACAGAGATACGACGGCGTATCATTTGTGAATCTGGCCCTTTATTTTTGCTACTATTATGTTACATTAATAACAATACATCTCGAGTACAAAGTAATAACCACTTATGTGCTTCATGCTGAACACTCCTCCTTGCTGGTTACTTAATATTACAAACTGGTTGAAATATGAGAGATGCTTTTCACGCTCCGTGGCGAAACCCCTCGGGGCCCTGCTGCATTTTGCCTACACCAAAACCTGACCAACCTGTAAAACAAGTAACATCGAGATGATGATATATTTTTTTTTCTTTATTAAATCACCACCGGTGGAAAACATATTTGATGCATTTCACGCTAAGACAGCACTTTCTCAAAGAGTTCTTTGGGAAGGTTCTGCATCGTATGAGCGAAACGCGTCAATATTTGTAGCCTGCTGGCCATTATTTGGCCGAGAAGAGAATTTGGTGGCACGTTGGTGTGTGGTGTTTTCTGGATACCCCAGTTTGTACTTAAATCCAAGGTTGTGGCTCACTTCCCAGTAGACTAGTTGGCAGCTATGGCACGATGTTCATGCCGTTGGGTAGAACTGCATTGTAGACAATGGCTAGTTTATGACAGGGGGTCATTGTTGAACAAAGAAGAATATGTATGTGTTTTTATATACACTATATTACCAAAAGTATTGGGACGCCTGCCTTTACACGCACATGAACTTTAATGGCATCCCAGTCTTAGTCCGTAGGGTTCAATATTGGGTTGGCTCCGCCCTTTGCAGCTATAACAGCTTCAACTCTTCTAGGAAGACCGTCCACAAGGTTTAGGAGGGTGTCTATGGGAATGTTTGACCATTCTTCCAGAAGAGCATTTGTGAGGTCAGGCACTGATGTTGGATGAGAAGGCCTGTCTCGCAGTCTCCTCTCCAATTCATCCCAAGTGTGTTCTATCTGGTTAAGGTCAGGACTCTGTGCAGGCCAATCAAGTTCCTCCACCCCAAACTCGTTTATCCATGTCTTTATGGACCCTGATGTAAGCGGAAGGGGGCTCTGATGGAAACCCTGATGTAAATGGGGGGAGGGACTCTAATGGGGACTCCCACCTAAGGGGAAGTAGGCTCTGATGGGGGGGGGGGGGCACACTGGTTGGTATCCGAAGCTAAAGGGGGACTCAGATGGGGACCCTTATGTAAGGGGTGGGGGGGACTCTGGGGCACCCATCAGTGTCCTCCCTATAAATCTAAAGGGGGGCTCTGACATGGACCCTGAACTAAGGGGAAGGGGGCTCTGATGGGGACCCTGATGAAACAGGAAGGAGGCTCTGATGGGGGGGGGGGCACAAAGGTTGGTATCCCAACCTAAAGGGGGACTCAGAGATGGGGACCCTGATGTAAGGGGTGGGGGGGGGACTCTGGGGTATCCATCAGTATCCTCCCTATAAATCTAAAGGGGGGCTCTGACAGGTACCCTGACCTAAGGGGAAGGGGGCTCTGATGGGGACACTGATGAAACAGGAAGGAGGCTCTGATGGGGGGCACACAGGTTAGTATCCCAACCTAAAGGGGGACTCAGATGGGGACCCTGATGTAAGGAGTTGGGGGACATTGATAGGGAGGACACTGATGGGTAGCCCAACCTAAAGGGGGGCTCTGACAGGGACCTTGACCTAAGGGCAAGGGGGCTCTGATGGGGACCCTGACCTAAGAGGGGAGAAAGCTTCTGATGGAGACCCCCAACACTGCAGACACTAAACGGCTTGGGGTGATAATTAGAATGAATAGAAATGCACAAACAACACACGTTAAGGTGCAGATAAACTATACCAGGCGTCTCCAAACTAATAACCAATTGTCACATGACCTGGGAGCAGTGCCAGGACAAGGTCATCCAGCGCCCAGGGCAAAGATGCCAAACTGCGCCCCCTTTCCCTTAGGGTCAGGGTGCCCCCCATCCCTGCAATAAACCATTGCGCCAGGGGCAACCTCCCATCCTGCCCATCCCTGCCTGGGAGCAAAGAGACCTGAAGTTCAGTGCAAAAATATTTAGCCCCGCCTCATTTCGGGTGTATTAATTGAATTAAACAAAACTTTTGAGACTTGTTGGTTCCATATAAACGCACACCCCCCCCCCCCCACAGGATTCTCAGAGAGACACGTGAACTGTTTTCTCTTTTTTTTCTTTTTTTTTAGAGGCCTATCAGAATTAACCACCAGCTCACTCTCACTGAACTATAAGAGTATGGGGTCTATATCATCATATCCTCTGATTGGAGCAAAACATGTAGCAATAGTTTAATACTTGTTAAACTATGTTGTAACCTTTATCTAGAAAAATAACAAGGATAAGTCTTTAGTAGGTGCTTTCTGAATATATAGGTAGTGAACTTGAGTCATGTAGAAATTAGCACTCTTTTTTTTTTTTTTCTTTTTTTTTTCTTTTTTTTTTTGCCACTTCAGACTTCACCACAGCGAGAGACTTGCTCATGATTTTATTCATAATTCCGTCTCTACATCTGGTTTAGCATCATTTGTGGTGCATTTCTTATGCCAATTTTTATACTTGTTAATTTTATTTTATTTATTTGTTTGTTTTTGTATTATCATCTTTTTTTTTTTTTTTTTTTTTTTTTTTTTTTTTTTTTTTTTTTTTCCACCGTTTAAAACTCACTTTTTTATAGTAAGTACGGAATTTTTAAAAAGTTTTATCTGCGTGACAAAGAGATACCCAGCACCCCATCTCCCCCCTCCCCAACTAAATCCCCCCTCCCCCCCCCTACCCACCCCCTCCCTTGACCATCCCACGACTCCACTATAAGAACTCCTTCCCTTAATTGAAAAATGCGTTCCTATTCCTCTCTCAGGTTTTCTGCGAACCTCCAGGACTTTTTAAATTCCAACCAGGTTACCCATATATCCTTTTCCCCTTCCTTGTGTTTATAGCTCCCGTATTTTAATTTCTCTCTCCTATAAGTGTCCTCTACGGAGTCGATCCACTCCCACATTTGCGGACTTTTCGCGTCTCTCCATTTAATGGGGATCAATCGTTTCGCTGCGTTCAATAAATGAGGGGTCAGTGAACCCTTGTACTCCTTCTCTGGGATCTCCCCCCCATGAAAGAGAACTACCCATGGGTTATCTTCCACTTCTTTTTTTGTTATTATCTTTATCAGGGCCAAGATTTTTTTCCAATAAGCTTTAATTTTCAGGCAGTCCCACCATAGGTGTGCCATTGTTCCTCTTGACTCACATCCTCTCCAACATTTCTCTGACTCTCCCCCTCTGTATTTTGCCATTTTATCTGGGGTGGCGTACCACCTCGTCAAACATTTGAAGTTCATCTCGGCAGTTCTTACATCTACTGCCGAGGTGTGAGTCATTTTCAGGATTCTTCCTATGGTCGTTTTCCCCCTTGGGACCCCTAAGTCCGTTTCCCAATTTTGGATGTATTTTAGCGTGTCCAACTCTTCCGTTTTCTGCAAGTAATTATAGATTTTAGATATATTTCCCTTTGAGCTTTCAATACTACACAATTGTTCCAATAAGGTGTAATCCTCTTGTGACCTCAAAGGGTGTGGTAGGCGCTTGACGAATGACACTAACTGCAAGTATCTCCACTCGTCGAGCGCCCTTATTCCAATCCTATATTTAATATCGTGAAGTGTCCTAATTTTGCCATCTAGTGTTATATCTTTTAACTGTGTTCTATTTGTGATCCAATTTCCCCCTACTTCTTTTGTCCCTGGAATAAAGTATTCGTTTTCTTTTAAATCAATAAAGGGTGAGTTGAATTCTGTTTTCAATTGTTTGTGAAGTCTATCCCAGATCCTCCATGCATTATGAGTTATTGTGTGTGTTGAGGTGTGTAAGGATCTGTGTTGTGGTGGATTCCAAATTAATCTCCCTAACTGTGCCCTCGCTAATGTGCATTCGATATTTATCCATCTTTTGTCCTGGGATTCTTTAGCCCATTCTATAACCCTTGAGAGAACCGAAGCATTATAATACAATCTGATGTCGGGTACAGCTAAGCCTCCCTTTTTCTTGGCCCGTTTTAGAATTTGAGCAGACACCCTGTGTTTTTTATTATTCCAGATATAGTTCATTATGAGGGAGTTAATTATTTTAATAAATGACGGTGGAAGGTATATTGGGACCATTTGGAACTTGTATAGGATTTTTGGGATGAGAACCATTTTCACTACATTTATCCTCCCGAACCACGAAATAGGTCTATTGAATATGTTTTTAATTTCCCTTTTTATTTCGTTGAGCAGGGGGATAAAATTTATTCTATATATTTTCTTGATGGTATTTGCCAGTTTTATTCCCAAGTATTTTATTTCTTTTTGCCATTTAAAATTATATTTCTTCCGCAGATATTGTTCTTCTTCTTGAAGAATATTGATATTTAGGATCTCCGTCTTTTCTGTATTCATTTTGAAGTTTGACACCTCACCATATTGTTTTAAAGTAGCTATTAACTTCGGGAGAGTAACTCTTGGGCTACTTATATAAAACAAAATGTCGTCTGCGAAGGCAGATAATTTGTGCTCATCTTCTCCAACCTCTATTCCATATATTTCTGGATTTTGTCGGACCATTGCCAGCAGGGGTTCCAATGATAAGACAAAAAGAAGAGGGGACAGGGGACAGCCCTGCCTGGTTCCATTTCTCATCTCGAAGGGTGCGGATAAAGATCCATTGATCTTGATCCTAGCGCATGGGTGGAAATAGAGCGTTTTGATCCATTTGATCATCCTTGGACCAATTCCTATACATTCTAGTGTTTGTATCAGGAACCCCCAGTCTACCCTGTCAAACGCTTTTTCAGCGTCTACTGACAGGAATAGACCAGGGGTTCCTCTTTCTTTGATCTGCTCCATGAGAAGAAGTGCCCTGACCCCATTGTCCTTTCCCTCCCTCCCAGGTATGAAACCAACCTGGTCTGGGTGGACAATGGCAGTCATCACCCCCTTCATTCGTTCGGCCAAAATTTTTGCATACAGTTTAGTATCTGAATTCAGGAGTGAGATAGGTCGGAACCCTGAACAGTTCGTATTGTCCTTTCCCTCTTTTTTAATGACAGTGATCGTAGCTGTTAATGCCTCTCTACTCATCTCATAGTCTCGCCCCAACCCATTGAAATATTGACATAGTCTAGGGACTAAGATAGTACTAAACCTTTGTATGTAGGCCGACGTGAAGCCATCTGGTCCCGGGCTTTTCCCATTGGGAGTATTTTTTAAGACCTCACTTATCTCCTGTTCAGAAATACGTTCCTCCATTCTTTCCATCTCAAATTCTTCTATCCTCGGTAGATTAGTTTGCCGTAGTACTTCCTTGATCTTATCCTGTTTTTCGGCAGGGTCCCTGATCTTCTGTTGGACATTGTATAATTTTTCGTAATAGCTTCTGAAGGATTCTGCTATTTTATTTGTCGCATATACTAAGTCCCCCTCCCCATTCCTGATTTTTTCGATAAAATTCCTGGTTTTCTTTTTTCTTACCATTCTGGCCAAGTTTTTACTAGGTTTATTTCCCCAGACATATCTTTCACTCTCTATCCTATCTATGAAATTCTTGGTTTCTTGCCCGGCCAGGGCTTTATATTCATCCCTTGTTAAAGTTAACTTGCGGAGAGTTTCCCTCTTTTGGCCCTGTAATTTATGTTCCTGTTCCAGCCTATATATCTCCTCTTTTAGTGTTTTTAATTTACTCCTTCTTATTTTATTTTTCTTTGCCCCTTCTGCAATAAATATCCCTCTTATATACGCTTTGTGGGCATCCCACAGAGTTGCTCCTGTGATTCCCTCCTTGTCATTCTCCCGGAAATACCACTCCAATTCTTTCTGTACTCTCTCGACCACAACCTCGTCTCTCAACAGACTTTCATCCAATCTCCATTCAGGTAGGATGCGTTTTTGTATGGATGTGCTTATTTTCATGGTTATAGGGGCGTGGTCTGATAGCGTTATGATTTCACAACTTGCTTCGACCACCCTCTCCAAAAGTCTATGATCTACGAGGACGTAGTCGATCCTCGAGTACGTCCCATGCACAGGGGAAAAAAACGTATAGTCTCGTGTCTTGGGGTTAAGAATTCGCCAGACATCCACCATTTGGTTTTGTATCATTAGTTTTTTCAGTAGCTTAAGGTGCTCACCGTTATTCCCCTGAGCATGGGACGTACTATCGAGGCTCGGGCACATACAGAAGTTAAAGTCCCCCATCAGCACCACATGTCCCTCTTCAAAATTTTTTAATTTTCTGAGGATTTTACTCATATATTTAGCCGAATTCACATTGGGTGCATACACATTTGCCAGAGTGTAGTCCTCCTCTCCTAGTTTTATTTTCAAAAACAAGAATCTCCCCTCCGGATCATTCAATCTGTCCACCAGTGTGTATCTAACTCTTCTTGCAAATCCTATAGCAACCCCCCGAGATCTCGATGAGACTGTGTCTCCATAATACCATACGGGATATTCAGATGAAAACAGCTTTATATTGGACTCTAAGGTAATGTGGGTCTCTTGTAGGTAGGCAATGTCAACTTTATACTGCGTAAGTTCGGCAAGAATTTTATGTCTCTTAATATGGGAGTTTAATCCTTTTACATTATATGATAAGAACTTAATATCTGTCATTTATCTCTCTTTTTTTTTTTTTTTTTTTTCTTTGAGTTTGAAAAGAATTCTTGTGGAGTCGTTCAGATGGTCCCCCTCCCATTACCCTCCCTTCCCCCCACCTCCCTTGTCCCCCCCTCCCAATTCCCCATCCCCCCCTCCCCTCCCTGGCCCACTATTGGCCTGGGAGCCGCTGGTAGAAGACTCGTCATCTTCATCCTCGGCTCCTCTTTCGTGGTGGTGCTCAATGCACTCCATTGACTCCTCCTCCCTCTCCCTCCCCCCCCCGATCAGCCCCCTGATATTCTAGGCTAACCCATGCCCCACTAGCCCACCCACTCCGGTAAATCTGGAACTGTCAAGTCCATTTTTAAGCAGAAGTCTTTGAGTTCCTCCGGGAACCTAAGTCGTGCAGTTTTACCCCCCTTTATGCCTATAAGGCACGCCGGAAAGCCCCAATGATATTTTATGTTTTGTGCCCGCATCAGCTCTAAGAGGGGTTTCAGGTGTCTTCTCCTTTCTAGCGTTTCTTTCGACAAATCAGAAAATATCTGTAGTTCAGTCTCTCTATATTTCAGGGGGGGTTTCCCCCTAAGCCGTCCCCAAATTTCTGCTCTATCGATATAGTTCCTGAAACGTACTACTACATCCCTAGGACCAGATCTTTCTGTTTGTTGGGGGTTCCCGACTCTGTGGACTCTATCGATCTTGAGGGGCTTGGCTTCTACTGATCTCTCCAGCAGGGGATTAAAAATTGTGTTCATGATATCTCTGAGATCTTCATCCCTATCTTCTACCACCGATCTGATTCTGAGGTTCTGTCGCCTATTGCGATTCTCCTGGTCCTCGATCTTATATGCAGTCAATCGCTGATTTTCGGTCAGGGCCTTTACTTGCTTTTTCAGGGAGTTAATTTCCTGGTCCTGTTCTTCTATTCTCCTTTCCGTCTCGACCACTCTTTCGCGCAGTCCTCCGAGATCTATTCTTACCTTGTTAATTTCTGTCTTTATAATATTTTCCATGACGTTTTCCATCCTCTGCAACATTGCGCTCATCTCTGCCTTTGTAGGGGGATGTGTATCTTGGGCTAGCTCCTCTGCAATTGTTTGCTCTTGTTCGCTTTCTAGTGTCGTTTCACTTCTAGAGCTCTCCGCACTATCTACCCCTTTCTTTTTGTCGCTCTTCTTCTTTTCAGTCTTCTTTGCGAGTCCTGGACTTTTAAGGGTCCCTTCTTGAGTCATATATTGCTGAATGGAGCTATTCCCCGAATTATTCTTAGTTGGTTTAGTAGTACCACCTCTCGTAGCTTTATTCATTTTATTGGAGGGTCTTATTCTCTTCCCCAGTTTAAAAGCAGCAACAAGAGAGAGGTCCGTAAATAGGGGCCTATGAAAAGGGGGGACCCCAGTGCGGAGGTGTCACCACTGCCAGTCTACCCCTTTTCCCATTCAGGTTTTATCTGTGCCGATCACTCAATAACTATTATGGTCAGTCCTGCCGTATCTTCCCGCTTATCCTCTTTTACTGGGTGTGCCAGTGGTGTAGTTTAGGGGTATTTTCCTCCTTGCTCTGGATTGTCCACCAAATCAAGTGGTAAACTGCAATAGGCTAGCCACCTTGTCCGTAACCATTATACCCCCGCCCATAATCTCTACACTGGGTTATGCTCCCCTACAGTCCTGTGGGATTTTATACTATGGCCACACAATGTATGAGGGTTTTGCATCCCTTAGTCAGTTCAAGGCTTCACACCATTTTATCTCTCTTCCTCTTTGGTCACTGCGTTACATCGCGGTCCAGACTAACTTATACAGACTCCCAGGATCAAGGCAATTATTGCATTATGCCACAACCCCTAATCCTTATCAGTACTCCCAAGATCAAAGGAAATGTTTGCATTTTATCACAGTTCCCTAAGACAAGGCACATATTGCATTATGTTGCAGTCCAGGTTAAGTCTCAGTTCTCTCAAAGTTAAGACCAGTAGTATAAATATTTCGGGGGGGACATAAAGACAGGGGAGCTCTTAATATTTTATTTCCCTGTCTCCCGTTCTAAGGCACTGTCTTAAACGCAGGAATTTTACCAGCCTTATACCCGCCTCTCTCATTCACCTGTAGGATTTTCACAGATGATGTCCAAAAAGCTTAAGCATTTATGGCCCCCCTTTGTAACATATGAATTCCTCCTCCTCAGGCCACTCAATCTCCGGTGCCTAGTTCACAGGTTCACAGGTTCTGCCCGGGATCTCTGCCTAGCGTCCGTCCCTTGGGCTGCCTATCCAGGGGGACTAACTAATTGGAATCCTCTTGCGCATCTGTCAATTACAGTTCCCTTTTCAAAATATAACAGAAGGTGATAGTTATGCCATTAGTATGACTAGCTTCATTAATTTTCACGGCAGATCCTTCATTACAGCAGAACTAAAAATAATATGTCCATTGCTTCATTACATTTCACAGCTGATCCTTCCTTACAGCAGAACTAAAAATACTATGTCCATTGACCATATGTTTCTGTCGATCTCCCCAGAAGCTCTTTCAGATTATACCTCACGAATGGGATTTAGCTGATTACACAGTTCCTTCACACCAAACCAGACAAGTTATGAAAGGGGGGGGGTATCCCCGGGGGGGAGGGGGGGAGGGGGGGATCGGGAAGGCACCCGACCCAACTCGGCTCTACTGAGCGTCTCACCCAACCTCAGGACCCACGCATTGAACCCGCCTTGCTGCTCCGACTTCCTCTGCTGCTCTCTTCCTCCTCGTATGCAGCAGCTGTGCCTGAGCCCGCGGGATCACCGCTGTCACCGCCTGTTCACCAGCGTCCCAGGTGCGTCCTGGGTCTCGGGTCCTGACTTGGCAAGGATCGTATTTTGCGGCGTTACGTCTCAGGGTCCGGTCTTCAGGATGTCAGCCTCTCACGCTGTCATCCTCCGGACGGCTGCTGGTATCTTCGGATCCCCGCCGCTCGCTGCCTCGCGCCATGGAGTGCTCCGGCACCTCCCACCCTCACCACGTCACGTCCTTCACGTCCGCATCCTCCTCCGGGTTCCCATCGGTGACGTGAACTGTTTTCTAATAAACTTACTGCTCTATGTTTTGGTGAAAGATATCGTTTTTTGTATAGCCGCTACCATACCGCTAAAATGTTTGATTTCTTTTTTTTTTGTAAAAACAGGACAGCCTCCCTCGCAATCAAGATACAAAGACACTTTTGTTTCAATGTGTGACCCCTTTTATTTTCTAAAAGCAGGCAGGAATTTTTTCGCAGAATTTCTGGGCACACATTTCTATGTAATGCCTTCACCGCATTTAAATGCAATACATAATAAAAAAAAAAAAAAAGACAAATGTATTGAATAAAAACGGTGAGCAAGTGGGAGCAGTACAAAGGGCGGCTGCTTTTCCTCGAGGGGCCCCGGAGTCAGCGGGTTTGGAGAATGAGCGCGGACGTCATAAATACAAATTAAATGAGGACAGAACTGCTTTTTGCAAGCATTATGCTTGGAGTTTGTTTGGGTCTGGAGAAGTTCACTGGTGAGAGCCAGGAGGAGGTTGGGGGGGAAGTGTCCAGCTGTCCTATGGTGATGTGAGTTCATCTTTTCCTCATTGGAGAGTGTTCATTGGATACCGGAGACAACCGATGATCATGTGGCCTTGTGAGTAATTGACCATGGCCCTGGAAGTTGGTGACGGTGTGCAGCTCTATTCTGGTCCATTAGAAAAAGTCCTGGTCTCCTGTCAAGCAATAGATTCTTTGGGACATTTTATGTAACTCGGCAAGTTCTGGGGTATGCCATGCTCCCTGACCACACCCAAGTTCTATGTTCCAATAAAACCAAAAAATACACCCCTAGTCTGTTTTTTTTTTTTTTCAAATATGTTTATTGGGTTTTTAAAACATGTAAGAGTATACAAAGCGATCTTGTTACAATGTATGCAATAAGTCGAATAAGTGACATTACATTCAAGAACATAAAACAAGGATCAATATTTAAAGTTAGTGATCCATCATAGTCACAACAAAGCAGTCAAGATAAAATTTGAGTATTTAGGGGGGAAAGGAAGGGGTAGGGAAGGCAAGGTAGAGGGAGGGTTGAGGAAACCATCCTATTATAAGCGGTGTGATTCAAATTGACAAAGTTATAGAAAATAGGAACAACAGAGGAGATTAATCAGATTCCGGGACTCATCAGGAATCCAACAAAGTACGGTATTCAGAAGAATCCGCAAAGTGGTGCCAGCATGCCCATTTATCTCGGAAATTCCTAGAAGAATCTCTAGAATGGGATATCAATTCCTCCATATATGCAATGTGATCCACTTTGCGTATCCACTCTGAAATTTTTGGAGGGGTTGCTTGCGACCATTTAACCGGAATACACAGCTTTGCCGCGTTGATAAGAAACACAATAATAGATTTCTTGTACACTGAATTGGGTAGAGAGGAGAGGTGTAATAGGTACTGTCCAGCTGTAAAGTCCAGGGTGTAGGTGGTAATGGACACAATGAGATCATGGACTGATTTCCAAAAAGTCGTGATAGCTGAACATTCCCACCATATATGGAGGAGAGTGCCAGCCTCTAGTCCGCATCGCCAGCACAAGGGAGAGACGTTTGGGCTAAATTTATTAATAATGTAAGGGGTTTTATACCACCTTGAGTATATTTTGTAACTGTTTTCCTGTATCAGGACGTTCAGTGAACCCTTGTGTAGGCGATGGAAGACCGAAGTCCACTGGTCATTAGAGATTGTTATACGTAGATCCCTTTCCCATTTCTTGTTGGTGTTGTCTGATTGTGGGTCTATGCAGACGGATTCAAAGGGTGTCTTAGGCCTGTGCCAAATGTTAGTGAAACCGATTTTTTTCAAAAAAAGAGTGATTAGTTCAAAGTTATGAGGAGAGACAGTAAGATTCGGGAATTTAGCAGAGAAATGAACCAGAGAAATGAGATTCCCTTTTTCAAAGAAGGCTTCAGCCCTGCAAGTCGTGTCTGAATCCAAGTCGGGGGAGGTAATGATATGGTGTTTCCGGGATATTTCAGGGTTAAAGGATATTGGGGTAATAGGTCCATATATTGAAGAGATTTTAATTTTTTTACAGAGAGACTAGTCTGTTTTTTGAGCCAATGAAAGAGTGGAGAAAATGCCATGTGCCTGGCCTAACTGGGGGAATAAGACAAGGTTCACCGGTAGCTTTTTAGAGGGTTCTTGTAATGGTCAGGGGTTAACGCCGTTTACGATATTCCATTCCACCAACCCACGACAGCTTATCGACACTCCACAATCCAGCAGACAGGACCCATTCGATTTTCCCCCTGAATAACGAGACACAGCTCTGTTCTCTGGTTCCAAACAGACAGGATACTTTAATGGTAAACAAAGGCTGGTTATATACAGTTAAAAGCCCAAAGAAACAATGGCTTAACTCCACCCACAACATGACACAATTGGTGCTCAATACACATTCCTTTAGATAATGACATTCAGATAATCTACATGAACCAATTACTAATCATTATCCAGACGTTCTGACTCCGCGATACGTTATTCTCACCTGCTACACAATACACATTCCTTTAGTGAACATAAGTCAGACGTCTGACCTTTAGAGTGTGTTAACTCACAACACATTATTATCAATTGAACTTTATTATCAATTGAACTTTCACACAATACAGGGTTAGTTAGCATAGTACAATGAAATATCTTAGGAGCCAGACTTAATTAACACAATAGACAATAGAATGCAATCACAGCAAGCTTGTATCACTACAGCCAGGTAGCTGGAGGTGATTAACATCAATTAACATCTCAACAGTCTATGTTCCACATGAATGAGTCACTCTCCTATTGACCTGTTGGGGTCAGAATTAACTACCTGTAATATTTCAAGATATCCTGCAATACATGATTTATCATTACTGTCCCATCTCATGTAATCCATTATATCAATTCTCAGTTATCCTATGCCCCTAGTGGACATAGGAGGACCCTAGACACAAGAGTCATCGGTGAAGCTGACACAGGAGTACCCCCCCTCCTTCAAGAGCCTCTGGGTCCCACGGGCCATACCGTTACATCACCCTACTCTACACAGGCATTTTTTGAACATGGTTGACCACCCCTTTGGGCTGGGAAGTTGGAAGGTTGCCTCACGTTGCAAATCTTGCACCATAGTCATGCCCCTTCACTGGGTATTGCTCTTAACGAAAAATATGTTGCGATTGTACGAGGTAGTTTTTGAACATTTCAAGGGTGGAGAAAATGTCCAAAATCCCCCCAATGTGCCATCACTGGAGATGACCCCCCCCCTCCCCCAAACTAACGTATGTTGAGTTAAGGGAGCCCATTCTGAATGCTGCGTGCACCTAATGCCTGTTTCTCAGTAAGGTATTTAGCGTCAAGGGTCGTATTCTGAGTTTGAGAAGAACTTTTGTATAGACGGATGAATAAGGGATTTCTCTTGCTTTTTTTCTACAGATACCTGGTGCAGGTAAAGCGGGAAGAACTCGTATTTTATTGCTCGCAGCAGCTGGAGCCGCAGAAAATCAGCGTCAGCCTATCAGAATGTTTTGTGACCGCTGGAACCCAAACTGCCTCAGCCACCTTCAGCATAGACAGCAAGGCCAACAAGTACATGTAAGTACCACTGGAATAAAAGACACCTAGCTGAAAAAAGAGGAAAGGCGAAATGAGGCTTGCATTGGGAGTGGCCACTCTCTAAGGTGTGACCCTCTTCTTCCAATACATTGTACTACATTAGCAGGGGGTGAGTAGCTCTGTTGCCTTAGTGCGTTAGGTTGCTGTAAAATGGACATCATCACAACCAGGGCCGTCTTTAATATTGACTGGACCCTGGGCAAACATTTTCCTGGGAATCTACTTATCAACTATTTACGGGCAGTTCTGTCTCAAGGGAAAGCTGCCTTGGGCCCAACAACAATGATTGGGCCTGGGGCAGCTTCCCCTTTTGCCCTGTGTTAAAGATGGCCCTGCCAGGGCCATCCTTTAATATTGATTGGACCCTGGGCAAACATTTTCTTGGGCCCTTCCGAATCTACTTATCAACTATTTGCTGGCAGTGCAGTCTCAAGGGGAAGCTGCCTTGGGCCCCACAACAATGACTGGGCCTGGGGCAGCTTCCCCTTTTGCCCTGTGTTAAAGATGGCCCTGCCAGGGCCATCCTTTAATATTGATTGGACCCTGGGCAAACATTTTCTTGGGCCCTTTCCGAATCTACTTATCAACTATTTGCGGGCAGTGCAGTCTCAAGGGGAAGCTGCCTTGGGCCCCACAACAATGACTGGGCCCGGGGCAGCTTCCCCTTTTTCCCTGTGTTAAAGACAGCCCTGAGTGATCACAACACATTGAGGCCGGCCAACCTGAACTACTCCTAATATAAACCTAACCCAACCTCCTCCAAGCCTCGAGTCTGCAATCACACTATAGCCTTTCATGAACGTGTGCAAAATCGTGCCCCTGCTGCAGCCCCTCGCCTTGTGACTTGCTACAAAGTTACATGAGAAAAGATTCTGACAATAAAGATATCAAGGTGTGCCACATCCCAAGAAGGACAAAGAGAAAAAGTAAACCCCCTAGGGTATATTGAGGTAAGAAAGATTATTTATTCAGAAAAAGGTACATACATAAAACGGTGAACATGGTAATGAACAACTAAGAAAATCACAGTATACAATATGTAGATACAATATCCTATACCCGACGCGTTTCAGAGTTAACACTGTAGTCTCCCTCTCCTCCTGTCTCTCTTCTACTCCCCCACATTTCCCTCCTTTTTTCTCTCCCCTTTATCTTCTTTTTTTTCTTTCTCTCTCGACTTCTGTATTTCTCCCCCCCCCCCATTCCTCTGCTCTATTTACCCCCCCTCCTCTTCTCTTTTTCTTGCTTTTTCTTTCTCATCTCTCTTCCCCCCCCCTCCACCCTCCACCCTCCTCTCTCCCAACTGTAAATTTTTTATCCACCCCTCTCCCCCTCATTTTTCTCTTTATCTCTTCCCCTCTCTCCTGTTTCTCCCCGACAGCCCATTTATACCCTCCCCCCTCTCTCCCCCCACTCTTCACTTCCTCTATTTCTCCCCCATCTCTCAACCCCCCCTTTTTGTTTGTCACCCATCTTTCTCTCCCCTTCCTTATTTGTCTCCCCCCTCTCTATTTCTCGCCCCTCTCTCTTACCCACTATTTCTCCCCCCCACTCCCCCCTGTCTCTAAATATCTCCCTCTATCTCTTACCTCCTTTATCCCCCCTCTCTCTTCCCCCTCTATCCCCCCCTTTTCCACCCTGTTTTTCTCCCTCCTATTTCTCCCCCACTCTCTTTTTCTCTTCGCTATTCTCCGTTTCTATATTTATCTATTTCTCCCCCCGTCTATCACCCCCCGTTTCTACCTCCTATCCCTCTTTCCCCTCTCTATTTGTCCCCCCATCTCCTTTCTTTTTGCCTCCCCCCCCACTATGTCTCCCCCTCACCATGTCTCCCCTCTCTCTATTTTTCCCCCCTCTTCACCTTTTCTCCTGTATCTATATTTCTCCCCCATCTCTCAACCTCCCCTTTCGACCCCCTCTCCCCCCCTTTCTATTTTTCACCCATCTTTCTCTCCCCTTCTCTTTTTGTCTCCTCCCAATCTATTTCTCCCCCCTCTCTCCTCCCCACTCTTCTCTTTTTCTCGCCCCAATCTCTAAATTCCTTCCCTATCTCTTACCTCCTTTATCCCCCTCAACCTGTTTTTCTCACCCTCTATCTCTCTTTATTATTTCCCCTATCTCTCCCCCCCCTCTATTTCTCCCCCTCCCTCTATTTCACCCCCCTTATCTCTCCCCCTCTTCCCTCCCTCTATTTCTCCTCCCTACCTCTCTCTCCCCCACTCTTCTCTTTTTCTCACCCCCCCCATCTCTACATTCCTCCCCTATCTCTTACCTCCTTTATCCCCCCACCCTGTTTTTCTCACCCTCTATCCCCCCCTCCTCTATTTCTCCCCCGCTCTCTTTTTCTATTTTTTTCCCTCCTATTTCTATATTTCTCCCCCATATCTCCCCCCAGCTCTATTTGTACCCCCCTCCTCCTTTCCTATTTTTCTCCCCTCTCTCCCCACTCAGTATGTCTTCCCCCTCTCTCTCCCCCACCCCCCACTCTTCTCTTTATTCTTTCCCCTATCTCTTCCCCCCTCTATTTCTCCCCCCTTATCTATCCCCCTCTTCCCTCCCTCTATTTGTCCCCCCTCTTTCTCACCTTGTTCCCCCTTCTCCCCCTTTATCCCCCCTCTATTTATCAACCCCCCTCCTTCCCCCCCCCCTCACCCCCGATAGTAAGCCATGTTTGATCACAATGTAACAATGGTGTGACTGCTGTCATAGTTTGTATTTGAAACGAGTTGTGTTTTCCCTCCCTTGGGGTGGATAATGATGTCACAGTCAATCAGGAGGCCGTCTATTCAGCATTATGGAAATCACAGCTTAGCAAACATTTCTGGGTGACACCTGACCCCGGGATACTGTCTTTTTTTTTTTTTTTAAATGTATCCATGCTGTACAAAAACTCTCCCTGATATTATATTAACCCCTCTGTGACCACTCATTTTGGACCACTGCCCTATATTGATTGTTTTCAGTAGTTTCAAATTACACATGCAGAGCCACGCATGCGCCTTATGTTGTGGCATGTTTCAGCAACCCTCACCTCTCTCTGACAAGTCTTTCTGACCTAAAAAAAATCTTGTAGGTAAACAAACTGTCTCCGAGCTGGTGATCACGGCCATTTAGCAATGATCACCCCCCTGATACGAGTCAAGCCTCTTCTCTGACCCTTCCTGTCTTATGGTGTATAGGGACTGTTACACTGTCCCTATACACATTGTTTGTAATCCCTAGGATCAATGTAAAAGTGGCAACCTCAGCCTGGCCACCCCCCCCCCCACCCCAACGCATTGTGCTCTGCCCCTCGGAGCTTAGTCATGGGGAACACATACAGTGGTGGAAATAATTATTTGATCCCCTGCAGACTACTTACAAAGAAACAAAGGACCGGATTCAGATAGAGATACGATGGCGTATCTCTTGATACGCCGTCGTATCTCTGAGTTGCGACGGTCGGATCTATGCGGCATAGAATCAGGTTCCGCATAGATCTCCCTAAGATCCGACAGGTGTAAGTGACTTACACCGTCGGATCTTAGGCTGCAATCTCACGCTGGCCGCTAGGTGGCGCTTCGTTTTTTGTACGTGACGAATATGCAAATGAGGAGTTCCGCCGATTCAGAAACGAACGCCCGTCGCTTTTTTTTTACGTCGCTTGCGTTCGGCTTTTTCCGGCGTATAGTTACCCCTGCTATATGAGGGGTATCCTATGTTAAGTATGGCCGTCGTTCCCGCGCCGAGTTTTGAATTTTTATGTCGTTTGCGTAAGTCGATTCAGAATAGGGGCTGACGCAAGTTACGCTCACGCCGAAACCAATGACGTCCTAGCGACGTCATTTGGAGCAATGCACGCTGGGAAAAATCGCGGTAGACTGGCTTCAGGGGGCGCTCATGTGGTACACAGATTAGTCCTGTCAATGTAAGAAGATGGTAAAACGACAACTCGTTATGTGTATAGAAGACACCTGTACACAGAATCTCTTTCCTCCAATCACATCTCACCATCATGGGGAAGACCAAAGATCTATCAGAGGACGTCAGGGACAAGATTGTAGACCTGCACAAGGCTGGAATGGGCTACAAGACCATCAGCAAGAAGCTTGGTGAGAAGGAGACAACTGTTGGAGCGATTATTCACAAATGGAAGAAATACAAAATAACCATCAATCTCCTTCGGTCTGGAGCTCCATGAAAGATCTCACCTCATGGGGTGAGGATGGTCATGAGAAAAGTGAGGGATCCGCCCAGAACTACACGGGAGGAGCTTGTGAATGATCTCAAGGCAGTTGGGACCACAGTCACCAAACAAACCATTGGTAACACAACACCGCCATGGATTGGAATCCTGCAGCGCCCCCAATGTCCCCTCCTCAAGAAGGCACATGTACAGGACGTCTGAAGTCTCCCAATGAACATCTAAAAGATTCAGAGAAGGATTGGGAGAAAGTGCTGTGGTCAGATGAGACCAAAATTTAGCTATTTGGCATTAACTTGTCTCGCCGTGTTTGGAGAAAGGAAAATGGTGACTATGACCTCAAAAACACCATCCCTACAGTCACACACGGAGGGGGGAACATGATGCTTTGGGGCTGTTTCTCTGATAAAGGTCCGGGCTGACTTTGCCGGGTTAGGGTTAGGGGGTTAAGGGTTAAGGGTTAGGGGCTAGGGTTAGGGTTGGGTTAGGGTTAGGATTGGGGTTAGGGTTAGGGTTTCTCATTGAAGAATATGGCTAGGACTCAGGAATTGGAACAGGGACCTCCCCCAAAGGTCAGAAGGCGGGTTCCCAGAGGTCAAAGGTCACAGGGCATGGCTGACCCACCCCCACCAAAGTGTACCGCCTACCCCAACTAAGTAGGGGAACGAACAAGTCGGGAATGAACAAGTCGGGGAATGCGTCTTTTGCGCGTGAAGTCGGCCTGAGGGGCCAATGGAAGGGGCCACGAATTGTAAAATCTTGGATGAGAAAACCTTCTTCCCTCAGCCAGGACACTGAAGATGGGTGGTGGATGACAATGACCCGATATGTTTTGGGTCATTGTCTTGCCCAAAACATATCGCCAAGCAGGGGCGTTGCTAGGTCTGCATAAGATCTGGGGCTAGAGCCCATAGCAGCGGTCACCAACCTTTTTGCAGTAAGAGTCTCAGGGCTATAATAGGCCCCAGATTCGGGGCTATAGCCCCAATAGCCACCCCCTAGCGACGCCACTGCTGCCAAGGTAACAAAGGAGTGACTCAAGAAGAAGCACATTAAGGCCATGGAGTGGCCTAGCCAGTCTCCAGACCTTAATCCTAAAGAAAATGTATGTAGGGAGCTGAAACTTCGAGTTGCCAAGCGACAGTCACAAAACCTTAAAGATTTAGAGAAGATCTGTAAAGAAGAGAGGACCAAATTCCCTCCTGAGATGTGTGGAGACCTGATCACCAACTACAAGAAACGTCTGATCTCTGTGCTTCCCAACAAGGGTTTCTCCACCAAATACTAAAGGGATCAAATACTTATTTTACTCACTGAACTGCAACTCCATTTAAAACATTTGTATTGTGTGTTTTTTTTTTTTTGGTTGATATTCCGTCTCTATCATATAAAATACACCTATGATAAAAATTATAGACCCTTCATTTCTTTGTAAGTGGTCTGCAGGGGATCAAATGATTATTTTCCCTCGCTGTATACACACGGTAGCTGAGAAAAAAAACAACAATAAAAAGAAATAATGGAAGAGAATTATCTCGACTTTCTATCCAGTCAACGGGGTGCCACCGGGACAGGAAGTGAGGAAAAAACACCATAATGGGGACACTAACAATGACAGTGTTAGTAGTATCTTTGGGCTCTTTGGCCCAGATTCTCAAAGGACTAGTAAGTCCTAATCTGGCCCGTCGTATCTATGCGACTGATTCTTAGAATCAGTTACGCATAGATATCCATTAGATCCGACAGGCGTAAGTCTCTTACGCCGTCGGATCGTAACTGCAATTTTTTGTTTGCCCGCTAGGTGGCGCTTCCGTCGATTTCCGCGTCGAGTATGCAAATTAGCTAGATACGCGAATTCCCGAACGTACGCGCGGCCGACGCAGTAAAGTTACTACGTTTACGTTAGGCTTTTCCCGGCGGAACGTTGCCCCTGCTATATGGTGGCCTAAGTGCGGCGCAACAATGTTAAGTATGGCCGTTGTTCCCGCGTGTCGAAATTTTAAAAAGTTACGTCGTTTGCGTAAGTCGTCCGTGAATGGGGCTGGACGTCATTTACGTTCACGTCGAAACCAATGACGTCCTTGCGACGTCATTTGGAGCAATGCACACTGGGATATTTTACGGACGGCGCATGCGCAGTTCGTTCGGCGCGGGGACGCGCTTCATTTAAATGATACACGCCCCCTACCCGCCAAATTTGAATTACGCCGCGTGATTTACGCTACGCCGCCGCAACTTTACAGGCAAGTGCTTTGTGAATAAAGCACTTGCCTGAAAAACTTGCGGCGGCGTAACGTAAATCAGATACGTTACGCCCGCCCCAAATTTTCCAATCGTGCGTAGCCCCATCAGAGTTTTCCATCGGAAACATGTTCTATATTTTACAGATGGAATTCCGATGTGATTTGGCCGGTAGAAGCTCGAAACAATATCCTTTTGCCAACATTTACAAAAAGTGCTGCCAAATATCAACTAATTAGCGTCTAAACAACTCAGCGCCGCATACACGGCAGAGACAAAGTGGAGCGACTCCACCACAGAATTACACATTGCCTTCGGCAAAATGTTGGCGAGGAGAAAACTATCAGTTTCACTTCAAAAAATTTTTTTTTGCAATAAATTAATAAACTCACTTTTTTTTTTAATTTTAGATTTTTGGGTCTATTAATAATTACTATTATTAATATCTATTATTATTATTATTATTATTATTATTATTATTGGGCCTTTCACAAAATTTGGTTGAGGAGAACATGTTCAATTTCACCTAGGAATAAATTCTTTGCAAATAAATAAATACAATATTTATTATATTTATTGTATCTTTTATGACAGGCACCACCCTTCCTATGACAGGCACCACCCTTCCTATGACAGGCACCACCCTTCCCATAACAGGCACCGTCCTTCCCATGACAGGCACCACCCTTCCCATGACAGGCACCACCCTTCCCATGACAGGCACCACCCTTCCCATGACAGGCACCACCCTTCCCATGACAGGCACCACCCTTCCCATGACAAGCACCACCCTTTCCATGACAGGCACCACCCTTCCCATGACAGGCATCACCCTTCCCATAACAGACACCATCCTTCCCATGACGGGCACCACCCTTCCCATGACAGGCACCACCCTTCCTATGACAGGCACCACCCTTCCTATGACAGGCACCACCCTTCCCATAACAGGCACCACCCTTCCCATGACAGGCACCACCCTTCCTATGACAGGCACCACCCTTCCAATGACAGGCACCACCCTTCCCATAACAGGCACCACCCTTCCCATGACAGGCACCGTCCTTCCCATGACAGGCACCATCCTTCCCATGACAGGCACCATCCTTCCCATGACAGGCACCACCCTTCCCATGACAGGCACCATTCTTCCCATGACAGGCACCATCCTTCCCATGACAGGCACCACCCCTCCTATGACAGACACAAGTCAACCTCTCTGCATAAGCCAATGGCCAAAGCTAAAGGTTTGAAAGGAGGAGGGCTTAGCTGTTGACTTTTGATAAAAAGTCAAAATTTGCATATCAGTAACTGCAGGCTGTGTACAGGAGGAGTGCATTTGAAACAACTGATGGAGTATAATGTAAGGGTATGACAAGGTTTACATTCACTGGCAATAGAAAGGTTCAGTTTGAGATGTATAAAAAAAATAAAAATTCACAGGTGTTCATTCATTGAAATGACATATATTTGCTCTGTGCAAATGGGGCGAGCTGAACGTTCTCAGGCTATATTCTCTACACATGGATTGAGTGAACATGGATTGAGTGAATGGGGAAAATACTGCATTATGGCCACTAGATGGTGCCGATTATCACAGGAAGTAAGAATCTAGAGGCTATATTGCAGAATTTTTGTCATTCATGCATTCGATTTTTCAGAGACTATAGCCAGAGAATGTTCGATCTCGGCCATTTCGCATAGAATGTTTCCGTTTCAATGGATGAACAGCTATGTGAATTTTATTATTATTTTTTTTTTATATATAAACACCCCTTTGAGTTAAATCTACTTGTAATAAAGCTGAGCAAATTGAAGTTCCACATTTACACAGAGAGCTTTGACCTGTTGTTTTTTTTTTAAACTTATTCTCAGGAAGGATAAAACAAAGTTTGACTTTTCATCTCATTCTGGGGATTACAAAAAGGGCCAAAACTTGGTCTTTCGCCTGCAAAGGATGTAGAAAAATATAAGTTCTCCGACGCTTACAGGCAGCAAGATGGTTTCTGTGGCCTCCCCAACCCCCCCCCACCAGCACCAATACTGAGAAGCAGCCAACACATTGCTGAGTCAATTCATGGCAAATTTTCAACTCCCATGCCAGAAGTATGCGAGCAATTAACGCCGCCCGAAAAGGTCAGATTCAGCACTGGGCCTCCCAGTACAGCCGCACAACCATCTGATAATATTTTTAGCTTTAACTAGATTTATTTCTACGTCGGAAAAGTTACAACAGATTTTTTTTTTATTCCTTCGCTTTGCTAACACACAGCTGAGTGAACAGCGAACGCCCAGCATGGCGCCCGCTGTTCACATTTTTGGACGCCTATTACAGCCTACGGTCGGGCACTTCCTAAAAAAAACACTCCGCTGCTGTAATTCAGTGCCTGGTGCACAAAAAGGGGCCGGGTACCTGAAAAGGGGGCGGCAGCAGCGACCATAGATAGATGCATGCAATGTATGCATCTATCTATGGTTATAGAGCGGTGCAGGAGAGGGGGGGGGGGGGGGGTGGCGCCCATATGCCCTTTAAGGACGCACCGCACACTGATGCTGTCTAATCAGCATCTTGATATGCCACACCTGTGAGGTGGATTATCTCGGCAAAGGAGGAGTGCTCACTAACACAGATTGAGACAGACTTGTGAACAATATTTGAGAGAAATCTGCCTTTTGTGTACATAGAAAAAGTCGTAGATCTTTGAGTTCAGCTCATGATAAATCGGGACAAACACAAGAGTGTGGCGTTTATAATTTTTATCAGTGCGTATATATATATATAATTTTTTTTTTTTTGCCCTCGACTGCCAGAACAAAAATGGTACGTCCTTTGCGGCTTTGCTAAGTTAATGGTCACCGGTGAAGTGGAAATATTACATTTTTGCCTTTTTATTGGGGAGTAAATGGGCCAGAAAGAAAGCAAATTCAGATAGGAAAATGAGATAAAAGTCTTATTTATTGGTGCAGTGTTTTAAAATGATAAAATAATAAAATGATAAAATGTGCCCGATCTTAAAATGGTTCTCTTCATAAAATAAAAAATGGGCGATTCATTCTTTCACTGATTGAGAGCAATGTACTGGGGAGCAATAAGAAGAAAGGAGTCTAATCTGAATAATACAAGCTCCATGCTCCAGAGTTCCATTAAGTAGTATTTAGATATCTGTTTAATGCAATATATTTTAAAGTAATTTAGAAGATACTATATCCCCTTATTGTAATAATAACAATCATAATTATTATGTTATTAATATATTATAATTTATATTACTACTTTATTAATATACTACTACTACTATAATAATAATAATAATAATAATAATAATAATAATAATAATAGTAATAGTAGTAGTAGTAGTAGTAGTAGTAGTAGTAGTAGTAGTAGTACTATCAGCAGTGTGCCTTTTTTAAACTAGTTCAGCTTTTAAATTGCAAGCCTAATGCTCCAGAGTTCCAATAACTAGTATTTAGACACCTGTTCAATGCTTTATATTTTTAAAGTAATTTAAAAGATACTATATCCCCTTATTACAATTAAATAATAATAATAGTATATAATAATAACAGTAAATAATAATAATAATAATAATAATAGTATATAATTATAATAATAATTATTATAATAATAATTATATACATATAATAATGACAATAATAATAGTTTATAATTATAATAATAATAATATATATAACAATAATGACAATAATAATAAGGATAGTATAATATAGTATAATATATATATATATATATATTATACTATCCTTATTATTGTTGTCATTAATATTATTATTATTGTCATTATTATTATATATATTATTAATAATATTAATGACAACAATAATAAGGATAATATATATATATATATATATATATATATATATATATATATATATATATATATATATATATATATATATATATATATATATATATATTATACTATCCTTATTATTGTTGTCATTAATATTATTATTATTGTCATTATTATTATATATATTATTAATAATATTAATGACAACAATAATAAGGATAGTATAATATATATATTATATACTGTCTTTATTATTGTTGCTATTAATATTATTTTTTTATATATTATAATTATAAACTATTATTATTATTATTATTATTATTATTATTGTCATTATATATATATATATATATATATATATATAATATTATTATTATTATTATTATTGTCATTATTATATATTAATATTATAATTATAAACTATTATTATTATTACTATTATTATTATAAGAAGTGGTGTTACCAGTTCTAGGGACAGCTACTACATCCACATGCTGAAATTGGAAAAATGTATGTATGTTGGGAAAACTCCATAAAAATAGGACTTTAGAGGATGTAGGGCTAACACTGAGGTGAGCACACAATATTGGGTAAAAATGATTTATTGGACACAAATTGTTAAAATTACATACAGATATAATCAAATCTCACAATATAACTAGTAGCATAACGTGTGGTATAGATATTGGTACGCTTGATGACAGTTCATATAAAGAAAATCATAATAATTATTATTATTATTATTATTATTATTATTATTATTATTATTATTATTATTATTGTCATCATTATTACTAATATTATTACAATTATATATTATTATTATTATTTTACTACTATTATTAATATTTTTATTATTATTATTATTGTATATACTATTATTATTATTATTATTTGTATATACTATTATTATTATTAGTATATATTATTATTATTATTATTATTATTAATAGTAGTAGTATTATCAGCAATGTGCTTTTTTTAAACTAGTCTAGCTTTAGCTGCATTATAACATTTCAACTAAGAGCTTAATACTTTCAGAATAGCTTTTATATTACGTATGATACCTAGGGGTATATTAAAAAAAAAAAAGTTGAAAAGCTATTTCTTCTGCAAAACTGCTAAATCAAATGTTTCTAGGCTATTTTCTCTTCAGGTTGGATGTTCTTCCTTAAAAATGATAGCATAAATCAGTAAAATACGAGCTTATGGCCACTTGATGGAGCTGATGAT
The DNA here is from genome assembly GCF_905171775.1 of Rana temporaria. Lineage (NCBI taxonomy): Eukaryota > Metazoa > Chordata > Amphibia > Anura > Ranidae > Rana > Rana temporaria. Next base: position 7,974,680 of record NC_053500.1, on the reverse strand, counting down.
TATATGAAAAAAATATATATATTTATTAGAATCGTCAGCTCCCATCTAGTGGCCATAATGTGGTATTTTACCAATTCGCACTATTCTGTGCGATTGAAAAATATTTGAGTTGGAGAGAAAATAGCCTAATAAGGTTTGATTTTGCCCCCCTATAAAAGTAGATGCAGTTTCACAGATAGACCAATAACCTCAAGTGTATTTCTAGTAAAAAAATATTATTAGATTGAAAAAAAAACATAACACGTCTTTTTTTTTTTTATTTCTTCCGCGAAGATAATAATTATTATTATTATACCCCAAAGTGTATTTCTAGTAAAAAATATTATTAGATTGAAAAAAACATAACATATCTTTTTTTTTATTTTTTTTATTTCTTCTGCTAAGATAATAATAATAATAATTATAATTATTATTATTATTATTATTATTATTATTATTATTATTATTATTATACCCCAAAGAGGATTTCTAGTATATTATTAGATTGAAAAAAACATACAAAATATCTTTTTTTTTTCTTCCGCTAAGATAATAATTATTATTATTATTATACCCCCCCCCCCCCCCAAAGTGTATTTCTAGTAAAAAAATATTATTAGATTGAAAAAAACATAACATATCTTTTTTTTTTTTTTTTTATTTCTTCCGCTAAGATAATAATTATTATTATTATACCCCAAAGTGTATTTCTAGTAAAAAATATTATTAGATTGAATACAACATATTTTTTTATTTATATATATATATTTCTTCCGCTAAGATAATAATAATTATTATTATTATACCCCCCAAAGTGTATTCCTAGTAAAAAATATTATTAGATTGAAAAAAACATAACATATCCTTTTTTAAAAAAAAAATTATTTCTTCCGCCAAGATAATAATTATACCCCCCAAAGTGTATTTTTAGTAAAAAATATTATTAGATTGAAAAAAACATAACATATCTTTTTTTTTTCCCTATTTCTTCTGCTAAGATAATAATTATTATTATTATTATTATTATTATTATTATAATACCCCAAAGAGGATTTCTAGTAAAAAATATTATTAGATTGAAAAAAAACATACAAAATATATTTTTTTTTATTTCTTCCGCTAAGATAATAATAATTATTATTTTACCCCCCAAAGTGTATTTCTAGTAAAAAATATTATTAGATTGAATAAAACATAACATATCTTTTTTTATTTCTTCTGCTAAGATACTAATTATTATTATTATACCCCAAAGAGGATTTCTAGTAAAAAATATTATTAGATTGAAAAAAACATAACATATCTTTTCTTTTTTTTCCCTATTTCTTCTGCTAAGATTTCGCATACCTATTAACGAACACAACAGAGACCTGGAAAAAAGCCTAACAATGAGGGACGACTGGGTGTCCCTTCTCCAGGAACAATGTGGGCAGAGCGGGCGGAGTCCTTCTCCCCAGAATAACCTGTATGAGGCTTTACACTTCCCGCGTGACCAATTAGAGCCGCCGCCTAGCCCACAAGACTCCGCCTCCAAGGGAAAGGTGCAAAATCCTACTGAGCCTTATAAAGACCCAAAACCGATTCTGATCCTTTCGGATGATACAAGCCAAGTGAAGGAACCACTGAAGAACGGAAATGGCTTTCCAGAAAGTCCAATATCGATGGGACCTTCACATTACCCCCCTCCACATATCCTTCCCCCGCCTTTACCTAGCCGACGCCAGAACATGCCAAAGCGGACCAAAGCATTTCACTGGACCGTGGTGCCGCAGGACAAGGTATGACATTTTTATTTGATCATAAAATTAATTCAAGTCATAATCCAATTTCCTTTAATTAGGGACTATCAAAGATTCACACACCCAATATTATTATGTGCCAAGCAAGGCCACTTTTTAGACCTAGTTTGCCAGGAAAGCGTTTCTCTCCCGATCATTCTTCACTTGGGTATTGTTGTATGAAATCCGTCAGCACAATTACGTCATCTGAAATGTATGAGCTCTAGACATGTGCACTGCCGAAGAATTTGTTTGTTTTCTTAACATTCGTTCTTTAGCATTTTTCGTAAATTTGGTAAATTTTTAATTTGGTAGATTTGAAAATTCAGAATTTGGGAGTTCGAAAATTCGGTATTTCGGAAAGTTTAGAAAAATTCGGAAATACTGAAATTCGGAAAATTAGAAAATTCGGAAATTGAAAAATCCAAATTTTCCAATTTTCCCATTTCTGAATTTCTGAATTTAAAAATTTTGGGAATTTCAGATTTTCTAATCTCCGATTTTGGAATTTCGAATTTTTGAATTTCCAAATTTCCAAAATTTAAATATTCAGAAATTCCAATATCCAAAATTTAGAATTTTCTGAATTTTCACATTTCCGAAATTTCCGATATTCCGAATTTCCGAAAATTCTAAAATTCTGAAATAGAAACATTCTGGAATTAACGAATTTGTCCAAATTCTAAGCGTGCCATAGATTAGGTTGTAGACTAAAGCTATGCTGCAGATTTGAGTGAAGCCTGGAGCTATGCTACAGACTTGGTTGAAGACTGGGGACATTGTACAGATTTGGTTGAGACTGGGGGATATGCTGCATAATTGGTTGGAGACTGGGGAACGTGCTGCAGATGTGGGTGGAGAGTGGAGACTGGAGCTATGCTACAGATTTGGTTGGGGACTTTAACTATGCTGCAGATGTGGGTGGAGACAGGGAACACGCTGCATATTTGGTTGGAGACTGGAGCTATGCTGCATATTTGGTTGGAGATTGGAGCTATGCTGCATATTTGGTTGGAGACTGGAGCTATGCTGCATATTTGGAGACTGGAGCTATGCTGCATATTTGGAGACTGGGGACATGCTGATTGGAGACATGGTGCGGAATGAGTTGGGGACTGAGGACATTTTGCACATTTGATTGGACACTGGGTACATGGTGGGTGCAGAATGGGTTGGGGACTGGGGGTGTGGTATAGATGTAGGTGGAGGCTGGAGCTTTGCTAAAGATTTGTTTGGAGAATGGGGATATGGTGCAGATTTGGTTGGAGAATGGGGATATAGTGCAGATTTGGATGGAGAATGGGTATATGGTACAGATTTGGTTGGAGAATGGGGATATAGTGCAGATTTGGTTGGAGAATGGGTATATGGTACAGATTTGGTTGGAGAATGGGGATATAGTGCAGATTTGGATGGAGAATGGGGATACAGTGCAGATTTGGATAGAGAATGGGGATATGGTATAAATTTGGTTGGAGAATGGGGATATGGTACATATTTGGTTGGAGAATGGAGATATGGTACAGATTTGGTTGGAGAATGGGGATATAGTGCAGATTTGGATGGAGAATGGGTATATGGTACAGATTTGGTTGGATAATGGGGATATAGTGCAGATTTGGATGGAGAATGGGTATATGGTACAGATTTGGTTGGAGAATGGGGATATAGTGCAGATTTGGATGGAGAATGGGGATATGGTACAGATTTGGATGGAGAATGGGGATATAGTGCAGATTTGGATAGAGAATGGGGATATGGTATAAATTTGGTTGGAGAATGGGGATATGGTACAGATTTGGTTGGAGAATGGAGATATGGTACATATTTGGTTGGAGAATGGAGATATGGTACAGATTTGGTTGGAGAATGGGGATATAGTGCAGATCTGGGTGGAGAATGGGGATATGGTACAGATTTGGATGGAGACCGGGGATATGGTATACATTTGGTTGGAGAATGGAGACATGGTGCAGATTTAGTTGGAGAATAGGGATATGCTGCAGAAGACAATGAAAGACGGGGGATAGAGGCTTGTAGAGATCACTGTTATTACCCTTTGCCAATCCATGCTCCCACTATAGACTTCTGCGGTCCAAGGGCCACACAAGTACCAAAGGGCTACATTTGGCCCTCGGACTGCAGGTTAGGTGCCAAGGTCCTAGAAGCTTGTCCTGGAAAGTTATCCAATTATGAAACCATGTAAGCGATAAGAACCTGAACAAAAATTAGAATGGTTACCTATACCTGTTAGGGGTCTGAAAGATGTTACCCGATTGGCTATAAATATGTAGTCTATACTTGCCGTTCATGTATTTATTAATATATCTTTTAACATTTTGCCTCCAAAGATCAGTAAATCTATGTGGGCCCAGAACTTAATTCAGAAGAAAATCGATGACCAGAGGATCCTGCACCAGTTCCACAGCGGTGACGTGTCGTCCGCCCCGGAGTCAGACATCTCAAAGAATCAGAACATTCTTCTCGATAAGAAAATTGCTCATAATTTTGGTAGGTATTCCCCTCTGACTGGTACTTGGGTTTCCGATTTGTTGTTGTGTTTTTTTTAATCCCTTTGGTCAAAGGTGTGAAAAGGGGCACACCTCCAACATGTACTGAAAACTTTTTCTGTCTTAGGACAGAGGGATAAAATACGAGTTGATTTCAGCCTTAAAAAAGCCGAAAAATTGGCTGGGAAACGACCATTTCCTGAAACCGGAAGTGACGCCATTAAAACAGGAAGTGGTCCTTAAACACCTTTCTCCTTGACCTTTTTTTGCGCTTTAAATTTTGTTGCAGCCCCCAGGACCAGCAAAGAGACAGCCCCCAGGACCAGCAAAGAGACAGCCAACAGGACCAGCAAAGAGACAGCCCCCAGGACCAGCAAAGAGACAGCCCCCAGACCAGTAAAGAGACAGCCCCCAGACCAGTAAAGAGACAGCCCCCAGACCAGCAAAGAGACAGCCCCCAGACCAGCAAAGAGACAGCCCCCAGATCAGCAGAGAGACAGCCCCCAGACCAGCAAAGAGACAGCCCCCAGACCAGCAAAGAGACAGCCCCAGTCAGGTAAAGAGACAGCCCCATACCTGTAAAGAGACAGCTCCATAACAGTAAATAGACAGCCCCATACCTGTAAAGAGACAGCCCCCATACTAGTAAAGAGATAGCCCCATACAGACAGCTCCATACCAGTAAAGAGACCCAATCCACTTCCTTTCCCTGCCACTATAGAGCGGGACTTTGAATCATGTAACTCACTGGAACACATTCAGGGTTTTTTTTCCCACTGCACTCACCCTCCTCCTCCCTGTGCAGCCATCACAGTGTCCCGGCTGGCTGCTTGCCTGTCTCCTTCAGTGTAGATATAACTCCAGCGTGGCTGGCCCGCGCGGTGTCTGTCCCCTGCATGCACTTCCTGTGACAGGACAGGAGCCTTCTCTTCCGCCTTTAGGAATGCCCATATAGCAGGAGGTGAGCGGCAGCCACGGTCTGTGTTAACCCTGTCCTGACCGCGGTCCCCGCTTACCTCATGCTGTGCGGCCCAGTCATCGAGAGGTGGCTCTTCCTACAAAATGCAGCCCAGGGACCGCGGCCCACCAGGCAAACGCCCAGTGTGCCCTATGGCCAGTCCGGGCCTGGTGGAAGGCTCTCGCATCATTTAGTAAAGATTATTCCAGTTGAACGTAGAAGGCTTCTTTCACATGTCTTGTCAAGCAGTTGACCTGATTGACCTCCCAGTCTTAAAAAAATTACTTTTTCGCCACTATATCTTACAATGTAATTTTCAGCGATTTTATAACGTTGGGCAAAAATTCTTATAGCGAAGGTAATATCTTAATAGTTAACATTGTTATCCATTGTACGACTTTTATCTGCAAGTAAATGTGTTTTTTATTTCTTGCTGACCTCACAATGTCTTTCTGCAGGTATAGTTCTAAAAAGCTTCCACTTGGATCCCGAGCAACTGAAAGAGAAATTGTTAATTATTCAAGAGCGTGATGGCGGATTGTCGGATGAACATCTGACTAATCTCAGAAGGTAACTGAGAGGTTTCTGTCTTTCGGGTGTTACTTAAGCTGGGTGTACACTAGTAGAATTTTGAACAAAAATGTATACGGAAAATCTCAGAATATTCGAGTACCCACACTCAGCAGATCCCCAGCTCAATAGTACCCCTGTTTAGCAGATCCCCAGCTTATTAGTACCCTAGTTCTGCAGATCCCCTGTGTCACATACCTGGTGGAGATCAAACTGTAGAGAGGGCTTCTCTTGCGCCTCCTGTCCAACGCCTTTGGTAGAAATGACCAAAAGTGAAGGACACAGAGTGGCACAAGGGCCGATGTAGTAGATGGCCCCAGCTCGGCCTTGGCAGGAACCTGATGGCTGGAGATCACTGGGCAGGTACTGAGGGCTGGAACTCTGTGCCGCTGGAACAGCAGGAGGAGGCGTAGCCGTAACGGAAGCCAGGGGGTCATCAACAGCTGGGCAGAGCAGATACCGAGCTGTGAGGCAGATACTAAGACCGGATACAGGCCGGGTTCGGTACACAGTCGGGCAGCGGGGTACATGAGCATAAAGCAGGAGCAGAGTCAACGCAAGCCAAGGTCACAGGTAGGCAGGCGGAGATCCAAGGACAGATACAAGTGAAGACAGGTCAAGACACAATTAACTGGAGCAGATCTGGTAACAGGGAACAAGCTGAAAGACCACTCAGCAAAGTGTGCATGTCATTGCCTGGTTTAAACAGGCAGACTAGCACCAATGCATACACGTGTACGCATGCGTCAGTACATGCCTTTTCTTTTGCGCATAGCCTGGTATGCCCATGCCTGCGCGCCAGTGTGCGCTTGTCATCCGGGTTTCTCTTATACCCTGAATCAGTAATACGCCCAGCTCTTCTGAAGACCCACTCACTAGTTCCCCCAGCTTTGCTGATTCCCAGCTCATTAGTAACCTTCAGCTCTGCTGACCCCCCGCTCAGTAGTAACCCATAGCTCTGCTGATACCCCACTCAGTAGTAACCCCCAGCTCTGCTGATGCCCCACTCACTAGTATCCCCAGCTTCGCTGATTCCTTGCTCTGTAGTAACCCCCAGCACTGCTGATCCCCCACTCAGTACTAACCCCTGGTTTTCTGATTCCCCCCACTTACTCCCCACAATATTACACCCACGCCGCTCACCACATGTGACATCGGCTAGTTTCCCCTGTTCTGGTCCCCCAGCTCTGCTAACACTCTGCTGCTCAGTCTTCTCCCTCCAGTCCTCACTCGCCTTCTGCTATAATTTTCCCATGTTGAACACCATGTGTGCCGCATGCTAGTTGCTCCGCTCCAGTCTGAACCCCACTCATCTTTCCGCTGCTCCACACTGCACACCAGATGTGGCGTCTGCACCAGGCACTCCCAGAATATATACACACTAACCAGAAATGGCTGCTGATGATGTCTTTTTGGTTCACTTGTTGGTTTCTCAGTGCATCCTGCCTTTTACCTGCAATACCTCAGAGACAAAGCGAAGGGCTCTAGGACCCAGCATCTCTACCAGCACTTATGGCAGGAGAAGAACTTTGGGGCCCAGTATCTCTACCAGCACTCCTGGCAGGAGAAGGACTTTAGGAGCCAACATATCTTCCAGCAGCTCACATGGGCCTATATAAGGAAGTCTGCTAGTGGCTTTATTTGCTGGTTGTTCTTTGGCTCCTCCAGTATGTTATCTCTGTGATTTTCCTGTTCCTGTATCTCCTGTTACCGACCTTGGCTATCCACCTGACCACGTCTTACCTGCTATCCACCCGGCTCATGACCTATTCTTCCTTCTGACCACGTTCCAGTCTCAGCATTATCCGAATCCTGCAACACCTCATGGGCACCACCTGTCTGCTGATTCTACGCCAGCATACCAGCTGTCCTCTGGAACCTCCTGCATACAGTCCAGCAGACGACCCGTGCTACTTTGGGCCTGACCTCTCCTGTTTCCAGTTTTGGGGGGTCTGCAACTTAATCGCAAGGGAAGCCCTGTCTCTTGTCATTGCAGTCAAAAACGAGGATTGATTTGCCCCCGATTATGATTATAAAAATGAACAAATGTTCTTAAGACCAAAAATTAGTGAGTACAATTCTACTAATATATACCCAGCTTAAGAAAGATAAGATCATTTAATGCTCTGGTGACCTCCCGGTAAGTAAGAGGAAATCTCTAAGGTGTAGACACAAACGTTTGATCCAACATCTGTTCAATTTTTTTCAGATATGTCCCCACAGCAAAAGATATCAACATGTATAAAAACTACAAGGGACCTTTATCTGAACTGCATATTGTGGACCAGTTCATGCTGCAGGTAATGGATGGTGTTCTTTTATTTCTTAAAAATAACTTCTGCAGCCCCCACCAAAAAGTTTTACTTTGGAAACAGACTTTGTGGTTTAGTTTCAGAGAAAGTAATCTGAAAAGTGTAATGCCGCGTAGGCATTATCCCTCCCACTGACATTATTATAATTCCTCCTACTGACATCAACAAGGGGGCACTATCACCCCCACTGACACCAGTCATGGGGCACTTTTCCTTCCACTGATACAAATAACAACGTTTTTTTTCCTGACGAGATTCTGGCCCATGTGTACGTGGCCTGAGTGCTTCCAGCAGAAGATTTTCTTTGTTCAAATATTTGCTAAAAATGCTATTGTACTTCTTTTTATTAAGATCCCAGCTTCAATCTCATCAACCGTGCCTCAAAGACTTTCCCTAATGAGCGTAAGTTGCCTTTTGCCCCCCGAATGCACGGTATCAGACAAAAGTCTATGAAACAATGGGTAGATGACAAAGAGATATAAAAATATTCATGATGGAGAAGAATAATTATTCAGCATAATGACTCTGTAAATAAAGAGTTCAAAGAAAAGAGAAATAGCCAAGTGTATTCCTAAAACGAGTTTCCTATTGAATGAGGTTTTCGTTGCCGCTTCCAATTTTCTTTCCATGCCGGAGAGGTGAAGGAACATCTGTGTACTGGTGGAAGGGGAGGGGGGGAGTATGGATTTCATCAGTTAACCTGCCTTTCTCCTCCGCTACGAGTTTATAGATAAAAGAATACAACTCCTCCACAGGTGCTGGTGACTAAGGTGATAGGTAAAATTGTACAGGAGTGCCCGAAATAACTAATACCAATATAATATTGTGGATAAATGGGGAAGCGTATGGTGGCAAAGGTCAATACTCAAAGGAAAAGTTGTCATTACATGCTAAGCCATTATGGGGGATTTAAAGAGGGCAGATTTCATGGCTCTTGTATTTCTCTTTTTTTATTGTATCTTTATTGTATTACATAGACGTTGTACAAAAAACAAATAGCTAGATTCAGGTACAGTTACGACGGCGTATCAGTAGATACGCCGTCGTAAGTCCGAATGCGCGCCGTCGTATATATTTAAGTGTATGCTCAAACTGAGATACGCTTAAATGTTTTGCTAAGATACGACCAGCGTAAGTCTCCTACGCCGTTGTATCTTAGCTGCATATTTACGCTGGCCGCTAGGGGCGTGTACGCTGATTTACGCCTAGAATATGTAAATCGGCAAGATTCATGAACATACTCACGCCCGTCGCAGTAAAGATACGCCGTTTACGTAAGGCGTTTTCAGGTGTAAAGATAAACAACCAAAAAGATGGTACAGCCAACGTTAAGTATGGACGTCGGAACAGCGTCAAATTTTTCACGTTTTACGCCGTTTGCGTAAGTCGATTCAGAATAGGGCTGGTTCACGTCGAAAGCATTGACTATTTGCGACGTGATTTGGAGCATGCGCACTGGGATACGTCCACGGACGGCGCATGCGCCGTTCGTTCGAAGCGTCATTTACGTGGGGGTCACGATTAATTTCCATAAAACACGCCCACCTCTTCCACATTTGAATTAGACGGGCTTACGCCGGCCAATTTACGCTACGCCGCCGCAACTTACGGAGCAAGTGCTTTGTGAATACTGCACTTGCCTCTCTAAATTGCGGCGGCGTAACGTAAATAACATACGCTACGCCCGCACAAAGTTAAGCCGCCCTACCTGAATCTAGCTGAAAGAGGTTATATTAAATCTAATCCAGCAGGCAATGCACAGCTACTTAGACTCTTGGAGCTAATCTTGTGTTTATACTGCTTTCCTTCATTTTGCTCTTTCCCATCTGCCTGAACTAAAGGCTGACAAAGGCATCACCTAATGCCGCGTACACCCAATCGGAAATTCCGACATGAAAAACTTGGATTTTTTTTCCGACGGAATGTTGGCTCAAACTTGTGTCACATACACACGGTCACACAAATCTTTCCAAAAATCCGAACGTCAAGAACGCGGTGAAGTTACAAGACGTACGACGAGCCAAGATCAATGAAGTTCAATAGGCTGTTCGGCTCTTCTGCAATCTGATTCTAAGCATGCGTGGTTTGTTGTGCGTCGGAATTGCATACAGACGATCAGAATTTCCAACAAGAACTTTTCTTGCCGGAAAAATTGAGACCCAGCTCTCAGATTTTTGTTGGCGGAAATTCCGACAGAAAATGTCCGATGGAGCCTACACACGGTCGGAATTTTCGACCAAAAACTTACATCAAACTTTTTTTGTCGGAATTTCCGATCATTTGTACGCGGCATTAGTGTGTTCTTCACAAAACTGGCATAAATGATATGATGATCTTGAAATTAGCCTTCATTCTTGCTGAACTCAATCCATATAGAAGATCATTAAAGTATTAAAGCAGCCATTCTCAACCAGGGTTTTGTGGAACTATAGGGTTCCTCCAGAAGTTGCTGGGTGTTTCTTGCAGCTGTGGCTGATTGACCTCCCATTTGGTGGTACCTGCATAGTTCTAGGGCCAATGCCAAGTAGCAGAAGCAACAGCAAGACACCAATGGTCTTCTTAGCTGTCTGGAAGGATGGCATTCTGAACACCACTTTAAGAGTTCAGTTCTTCCTACTGACCACCAATGTAAGGGACATTCTTCCTACTGACCACCAATGTAAGGGACATTCTTCCATTGACAACCAATGCAAGGGACATTCTTCCAACTGATCACCAATGTAAGGAACATTCTTCCCACTGATCACCAATGTAAGGAACATTCTTCCCACTGATCACCAATGTAAGGAACATTCTTCTCACTGATCACCAATGTAAGGGACATTCTTCCCACTGATCACCAATGTAAGGAACATTCTTCCCACTGATCACCAATGTAAGGGACATTCTTCCCACTGATCACCAATGTAAGGGACATTCTTCTCACTGATCACCAATGTAAGGGACATTCTTCTCACTGATCACCAATGTAAGGAACATTCTTCTCACTGATCACCAATGTAAGGGCCATTCTTCCCACTGATCACCAATGTAAGGAACATTCTTCTCACTGATCACCAATGTAAGGAACATTCTTCCCACTGATCACCAATGTAAGGGACATTCTTCTCACTGATCACCAATGTAAGGGACATTCTTCCCACTGATCACCAATGTAAGGGACATTCTTCTCACTGATCACCAATGTAAGGGACATTCTTCTCACTGATCACCAATGTAAGGGACATTCTTCTCACTGATCACCAATGTAAGGGACATTCTTCTCACTGATCACCAATGTAAGGGACATTCTTCTCACTGATCACCAATGTAAGGGACATTCTTCCCACTGATCACCAATGTAAGGGACATTCTTCCCACTGATCACCAATGTAAGGGACATTCTTCTCACTGATCACCAATGTAAGGGACATTCTTCTCACTGATCACCAATGTAAGGAAGGAGCATTATTCCCACTGACCACCAATATAAAGGACATTCTTCCCATAGACCACCACTGTATAAAAACTGCCAAACCCCATTGCTCCCCATGTGCTAATGATTAATCTCAGGTAATCATGGACCATTTAAGTAGCATTAAAAAAAAAATATTCTAGGGCTGTGGAAATTAAAGATTAATTCCTTGATTAATTGTACATTTTTTTGATCGATCAAAATTCTTTTGATTGGTACTAGTGGTGCAACGGATCGTAAATTATCCATGATCCGAACAAGTCACCATATGCAGATCGGCACACCACATGATCCACGGAGCTCTGCTGCTGCCTCGGCCATAGGAAAGGCCGTGGCTTTGGCCTAGCTCCCGGAGCGGCGGCCATCTTGGTCCACCCGGCGGTGGCCTAGGTGAGCCTAGAGCGGCGCTCTGACATCATAACCCGGCCTCAACTGCTCGTGCTCGTCCGGCTTCTCTGGTAAGACTAAGCAAGCACTAATCTTCCTATACAGTGGGGGAGATGTCTGTGGACCATATTACAGTGGGGGGAGATGTCTATGGACCATATTACAGTGGGGGGAGATGTCTGTGGACCATATTACAGTGGGGGAGATGTCTGTGGACCAAATTACAGTGGGGAGATGTCTGTGGACCGAAATTACAGTGGGGGAGATGTCTGTGGACCAAATAACAGTGGGGGGAGATGTCTGTGGACCAAATAACAGTGGGGGGAGATGTCTGTGGACCAAATTCCAGTGGGGGGAGATGTCTGTGGACCAAATTCCAGTGGGGGGAGATGTCTGTGGATATTACAGTGGGGGAGATGTCTGTGGATTACAGTGGGGGAGATGTCTGTGGATATTACAGTGGGGGAGATGTCTGTGGATATTACAGTGGGGGAGATGTCTGTGGATATTACAGTGGGGGAGATGTCTGTGGATATTACAGTGGGGGAGATGTCTGTGGATATTACAGTGGCAGAGATGTCTGTGGATATTACAGTGGTGCTGCCTCGGCCATAGGAAAGGCCGTGGCTTTGGCCTAGCTCCCGGAGCGGCAGCCATCTTGGTCCACCCGGCGGTGGCCTAGGTGAGCCTAGAGCGGCGCTCTGACATCATAACCCAGCCTCAACTGCTCGTGCTCGTCCGGCTTCTCTGGTAAGACTAAGCAAGCACTAATCTTCCTATACAGTGGGGGAGATGTCTGTGGACCATATTACAGTGGGGGGAGATGTCTGTGGACCATATTACAGTGGGGGGAGATGTCTGTGGACCATATTACAGTGGGGGGAGATGTCTGTGGACCATATTACAGTGGGGGGAGATGTCTGTGGACCAAATAACAGTGGGGGAGATGTCTGTGGACCAAATAACAGTGGGGGGAGATGTCTGTGGACCAAATAACAGTGGGGGGAGATGTCTGTGGACCAAATTCCAGTGGGGGGAGATGTCTGTGGACAAAAATTCCAGTGGGGGGAGATGTCTGTGGACCAAATTCCAGTGGGGGGAGATGTCTGTGGACCAAATTACAGTGGGGGAGATGTCTGTGGACCATATTACAGTGGGGGGAGATGTCTGTGGACCATATTACAGTGGGGGGAGATGTCTGTGGACCATATTACAGTGGGGGGAGATGTCTGTGGACCAAATAACAGTGGGGGAGATGTCTGTGGACCAAATAACAGTGGGGGGAGATGTCTGTGGACCAAATAACAGTGGGGGGAGATGTCTGTGGACCAAATTCCAGTGGGGGGAGATGTCTGTGGACAAAAATTCCAGTGGGGGGAGATGTCTGTGGACCAAATTCCAGTGGGGGGAGATGTCTGTGGACCAAATTACAGTGGGGGAGATGTCTGTGGATATTACAGTAGGGGAGATGTCTGTGGATTACAGTGGGGGAGATGTCTGTGGATATTACAGTGGGGGAGATGTCTGTGGATTACAGTGGGGGAGATGTCTGTGGATATTACAGTGGGGGAGATGTCTGTGGATATTACAGTGGGGGAGATGTCTGTGGATATTACAGTGGGGGAGATGTCTGTGGATATTACAGTGGGGGAGATGTCTGTGGATATTACAGTGGGGGATATGTCTGTGGCGATTCAATTCGCATGTATTCTTTTTATAGAATCTATGGCTACGATAAAAATTATTGCTCCCTGAAGAAGACCGCTACTACTAAGGTCGAAACGCGTAGGGGCTTTCTCGCCCATAGTGCTCACATGTATACAGTACTGTTCCAATTTGTATTTGTTACCATTTTGTGATTGATTGTTGTGTTTTTGATTGTTTTTTTTTCTGTCAAAGCTCATATCCTGAGTCCCCTTTTTTTCTGGGGCTCTTTTTAATAACTATATTTATTCCAATAAAATTTCTACTTTTTTTTTTACTAAACTTGTACATCATTTACATCTTGCTGCAACACAAAGCCCCTAGGGGTAAATTTCCTTTTCTTCAAGTATTATCAGGGGTGTGCAGCATCCTTTATTCATGGGTTGTAATACCTTTTCTTTGCTAAAAGTTCTTTTAAAACACATGCTAGTGTAAGTGTTTTGACCTGGCCTCATATTAGCTTCCTGTAGATTCCTGCATAGAAGAACTGAAACCAGAAGGGGGTCGCTCTACTGCAGTGCAGTGTTGGGCACTACAGTACAATCCATTCCCTATACTCATTTCTGTTTCTTGCAGATGTGTAAGATTCCTGATTTGTGCCCAAGACTCGACACTCTGCTTACAATACGAGAGCTACCCGGCATTATGAAATATCTGCAACCGGTAAGAATTTGCACAGCAAGCATTTATACTTTAGAATTGATAGTAGTCAGATGCAGAATAGGACTATTATATTATAGTATTAGTGAAATCATCTTTTTAAGACATCTATTTATAAAACATTTGTTGCACAAACATCACAAACATTCACGGAAGCTGAACAAAATGGCACCAATTTTTTTCTAATTGATTAATTCCTGTATCATCAGCTCCGTCTAGTGGTCAAAATGTGGTATCGTTTTCTGAAATACTTCGAAGAGAAAACATACTGCATTTTGACACCTAGGTGGCGCTAATGATGGAGGAATTAATCTATTAAAAAAAAAAATTTGGGTCAGCTTGCACGAATACTTATGACATTCATCTAATGATTCCCTGATGAACCCTGATTCCCCGTGACCCGTTGTCACCATGGTTGGCGCAATAGACTCCTATGCAGTGGCGTAGCGTGGGGGGGTGCGAGGGGGGCCACCGCCCTGGGCACAAAATTTAGAGGGGTGCTGTCAAGAGTGTGGAGAGGAGGGAGCGCCAACAGATGGGATATAGGAACATATGCATGATGTCACCACTCCAGGCTTTACCAGTCATTATCAAGCACACAGCAGATCATGTGACCAGACTGGAGCTAGCTGAAAATAGGTAAGTCCATGGGTCAGGGGGGGGGAGGCAAATTACTTGCCTCGCCCCAGGCGCTGACAACCCACGCTACGCCACTGCTCCTATGCATTTCTTGCAGTTCAGCTTTGAGTGGATTTTAATCACTTGTATATCTAAAAACATTAACAGGCTTAAAGGATTCCATATTTTGGCAACATAGAAGTCATATTGGCCTTGTCTACCTTTCTGATGTCCCCTATGCTACGTTAAATAAACTAGGTGACAGTGTTTCTAGCTTTGAATGGAACTTAACAGACTTTGCTTCTACAGTTACTTTTGCAGAAAGTTAAAGCATGTAGCCAGCTGCTGAGCAGCCAAGCATTTCCGGTGGTGCTGGCCTACGTCTTGGCGTTGGGCAACTTCTTGAACGAGAATGCCGGCAAGGAAAAGGCCAGAGGCTTCCGGCTCTCCTCCCTCACCAAAGTGAGTGTCCTCCTACTTCGTGTCTGTGAAGGTTTTCTATTGATCCAGGTCATGGTATAGCAGTCTATGGTCACATTCAGGTCATGGTCTAGCAGTAGTTGGTCAAATTCAACTGGACTTGTTCTGTGATGTTGAAGACGTTTTGTGGCTTCTCCAAGCCAGTTCTTCAGTTCGAATGAGTCTCCGGAAGATACTGCAGCAGTTATTTTCGCAATGGTAGAACTGACACTTTTAATCTAATCACAATGGAATGTTGATTGTCCAAGAACAGGACGGAAGGTGTGAAAGTTGGGAACCACCGTCTTCTAGTTACATAATCCCATCCTTTGACTCACTAGGCTGAAGGTGTGATTTTTTTTTTTGTAAAATGTAAAGCAGCATAATATGTGGAACACAGGTGGTGTTGAAGGCTCCCAACTCCATAGGTGGAGCATAGCATGAATCTATCCATTAACCATATTTGGTGGTGGCATGGATAGAGGTGGCAGAGCCCGTGCGCCCTTAATGGACGGGCTGCCCCTGTTGATAGTGCTAATGAGGTGTAAATCTATTCCATTTTATAAGAAGTTCCTCGAAAACCTGAAAATCCAGGGCTAAACATGGTTGAGAAAGTCTGGCTTAATATGTAGGAAAAATGCTGCGTCTTGCCTGTAGAATTTGCCTTTCTATGATGGACCATTCTTTTGTTGAGAGTAGGGTGACCACATTTCCAAACTACCATTCAGGGACACCCTCCCTTCCCAAAAATCTGCTTATGCTGTAACGAATCACAGCACAGTGATTGGACACAAGAGGCGGGATTTATGATTTCTCCAAATCACAAGCAGGGGCCGGGATTGTACTCCTCGGCTCCAAGCATTCCCGGCCAGGACAAGTACTGTCAGTGAGTAAAGCGGTGATGTGGCGGCCTTTTTTGGGCGCATCAGATTGGCCCGATAGGGTGGCTATGTCAGTTTTATTCCGGGACACTGTATTGTCCTGGAATGAACGTGCCTGGCACAGACCTGCAAAATGCGGGGCAATTTTACATAACACAAGTGCTCAACCCAACATTAGGGAACAGTTTAGATTAGTCCTCCCCACATTTTTTACCATCATGGCATCAGTCATTTGCTTGCATGCAAACATCTAAGCTCTGTTCAACTTGACGCATTTTGTCTCCTACAGACTTCATCAGGAGCCGTACTTTTGATGTATTATATGGAGATGCTATTAACTGGGAGACAATATAGTAATGGAACACTCATTATAGAAAAAAATTGCCACTTTTACGGCACCCCCTATCTCTGAGGGCCAAGCACATCTACAGAAATGGAAGGAAGAACACATTCTAATGTATAAATTAAAGTGTAGTTTGACACCCCTGTGCTAGGAGCAGAGGCGGCCAGTCCATTGAAGGCACACAGGTGCCGAACCCCCCCATCCATGCATCCGGCCCCTTTCGGGATGCTGGATGCATGGATTCCAATGTAGGCCCAATATATTCAATTTAGAAAGACGTAGTGGTTGCCATTCAGAGGTGGCCCGTCCCTTAGGGGCGCCCGGGTGCCGCCCCCTCTTTCCATGCCATCCCCTATATGCAATAGATAGATTAATTAAGCTATCCATGGTCGCTGCAGCCACCCCCTATTAATGCGTCCAGCCCATTTCCGGGCACTGGGTCCATGAATTACAGTGGTGTTTTTTTTTAAGCACCTGATTAGAGCCAGAGGCTCTAATGGGCTTCAAAATAGGGTGGGCTCGGGTGCAGAGAATGCGCTCGGAGCCCACCCAGGTGTGTGAGAATAGTGAATGAATATTCGCAATTCTCACACTGAATCTCCTCTCCGCCAATCAGGAAGTGGGTCTGAGACCTGTTTCCCGTTTGGCTGAAAAGGAGAAGCGGTCTGATTGGCCGCCGAGGAGGAAAGAGGAGACAGAAGCCGGTAAGCAGGGAGAAGCTGCTTATGATGCCCGTGGAGGAGAGCAGGGGGAGCAGCCAGTGATCGCCCGCCATGGGATAAGTGCACAGACCGACCAACCCAACTGGGGGGGGGGGGCACTGTTTGCCGCCCCCCACCCAAAAAAAAATTACCACCAGCCGCCACTGGCTAGGAGAGGTGTTTTTTTTGGCGGGGATGGGACATTTGCGTTTGGGGGATGGGGGACAAAGATTCGTTCTGAGAGGGGAGATTTCAACAGGGGGTGAGTTTGTTCTGGGAGGAGGGGGAATTTATGCTTTGGGGGTAATCCTGAAGATTAGTGCTCAGTTTATTTGGAGGGGATTTTTGCTCATGTATCTTGGGGGGGGGGGGGGGCTGCTCATCCTGGGCTCTAGTTGACCTTGTCAAGGCACTGAGCGTGACCTGGCGATGACGTCACCGGATGTAATGAAAATAAAATACTTTTATTTCGACGTTTCATTAGTTGATGGGGGGGGGGGGGGGGGGGGGGACAGGAAATGGCTTCAACAATTTGGTGACATTATTTAGGTAAATCTGAGATCTTCTTTTTATTATTGGCTCCAAATTCCAATGCCGTATTCATGCAGATTGTCTGTGAATTTCAAGAACGAAAAAACGGCTTCCTTCCATTTCCATGGATGTCTGCCTAATGCGGTCTGAAGAGTGGTTCCTATTTATGAATGTATGAGTGATTTATGGCGGTGAGGGAACAGCAGGGATCTTTGCGGTATCGCTGATAATACCTCATTCATCACTGAGAGAATCACCGACCAAATCATTTTTTCCTCCCCAACATGCTTCCCTATGGAGTGGTCCCCCCCCACGGTGAAAGAATCTCGGAATATAGTGAGGACGCGGGGGACAGAAAAATATATCTTTACAGCAAGTTACATGAAGGAGACCTGATCTCAGCGCATGAGAGATGCCAAATTAAGACGCGAGGCTCCACCGAGCTCCAACAATACAGGAAACGGCCACACAACGTTATCACAAGGCAGTGAAAGTGAAATGATTACCGTTACAAAAAAAAAAAGCAACTAGCCATTACTTCATATGCAATTATTTCTAAAAACTCTCTAATTCAAATATTGTTGTCAGCTGCTGGAAACTGCTGTAGCTTTCGGTCCTCATAACATTAATTTCCACTATATTACCAAAAGTATTGGGACGCCTGCCTTTACACGCACATGAACTTTAATGGCATCTCAGTCTTATTCCGTAGGGTTCAATATTGAGTTGGTCCCGCCCTTTGCAGTGTTGCAAAGTACGATTGATAGGTGCAGCGGAGTCAATTTAGATCAGACACTGGGGTAGATTTAGGTACGTGCGCTTCTTCTTATGGCGGCGCAGCGTATCGTCTTTACGCTACGCCGCCGTAACTTACAGGAGCAAGTGCAGTATTCACAAAGCACTTACACAGTTACATAGTTAGTCAGGTTGAAAAAAAGACACACGTCCATCCAGTTCAACCACAAAAAACAAAAAAAACACAGTACAATCCCATACACCCAACTCCATACCCACAGTTGATCCAGAGGAAGGCAAAAAACCCCAGCAGAGCATGAGATCCAATTTGCTACAGCAGGGGAAAAAATTCCTTCCTGATCCCCCGAGAGGCAATCGGATTTACCCTGGATCAACTTTACCTACAAATCTTAGTACTCAGTTATATTCTGTACATTTAGGACAGAATCCAGGCCTTTCTTAAAGAAATCTACTGAGCTGGCCAGAACCACCTCTGGAGGGAGTCTGTTCCACATTTTCACAGCTCTTACTGTGAAAAAACCTTTCCGTATTTGGAGGTGAAATCTCTTTTCCTCTAGACGTAAAGAGTGCCCTTGTCCTCAGTGTTGACCGTAAAGTGAATAACTCAACACCAAGTTCACTGTATGGACCTCTTATATATTTGTACATGTTGATCATATCCCCCCTAATTCTCCTCTTCTCAAGAGTGAATAAATTTAGTTCTTCTAATCTTTCCTCATAGCTGAGCTCCTCCATGCCTCTTATCAGTTTGGTTGCCCTTCTCTGCACTTTCTCCAGTTCTCCGATATCCTTTTTGAGAACTGGTGCCCAAAACTGAACTGCATATAGTTGCTCCGTAAGTTGCGGCGGCGTACCGTAAATGGGGCCGGAGTAAGCGTGCGTAATTCAAATGTGGAAGGGGGGGGCGTGTTTTATGTAAATGTATGATGACCTGACGTGATTGACGTTTTGTACGGACGGCGCATGCGCCGTCCGTGTACATATCCCAGTGTGCATTGCTTCCAAGTACGGCGCAACGACGTATTGATTTCGACGTGAACGTAAATTACGTCCAGCCCTATTCGCGAACGACTTACGCAAACAACGTAAATAATTCAAATTTCGAAGCGGGAACGACGTCCATACTTAACATTGGCTGCGCCTCCTAATAGCAGGAGCAACCTTACGCAGAAAAAGCCTTTACGCAAACGACGTAAAAAACTACCGCCGGGCGCACGTACGTTTGTGAATCGGCGTATCTAGGTAATTTGCATATTCTACGCCGAAAACAACGGAAGCACCCCTAGCGGCCAACGTAATATTGCACACAATTCTACGCGGCCGCATTCAAGTTACGCCGGCAGAGGAAGCCTATTTTTTTAGCGTATGTGCCTTTGAGAATCGGCGTAACGATACGCGGGTGCGGAATTTAAATTACGGCGGCGTATCTGGAGATATGCCGCCGTAAAAGGTACGTGAATCTACCCCCACTGTGTAGTAACAGGAACTGGCTTCTTTATTGGAACATGTCACTGCACATGGTAAGAACAACACACAGACAGGAAAAAGTAACCAACAAGTACATACCTGTGGACAGGAAATACAACACATCATAGAAAATACATAGCATAGCATATCACTGAGCGATAGCGACATCTTGTGTCCTTTTTCTAAACTGCATTCAATACAATAGGCTAAGCTGAAGGTTTGTTGTATCTCCAACATGCAGATATAACAGCTTCAACTATTCTGGGAAGGCCCGTCCACAAGGTGTCCAGATTAGAATTTATTCCAAAATAGGATAAAAGATTTTGTCATAGAGCCAACGAGTTTTGGGTCAGAAAGCGCCCCTTCATCAAGCCGTTTGAGTGTATGATGTATGTAAGACAAAATATGAGGTATACAGTTATTGAACCAGATGATAGGTAATAAGATGGGCATCTTAGCGAACGCAATATACAGGGAAATGGTATAGACATAAACACACCTCCACAGGTTGAACTGGATGGACTAGTGTCGTTATTCAACATTACCAACTACGTAACTATGACATGGTGTGTCTGGATTAAATTTGTGACCTCTGCCCATTGAGAGCCTGCCTAAGATCTGGTTTCCTCTTAGATTTGGAAGTCGTATGCCAGCACAGATATTACCATGAACTTTAATGGCATGCCAGTCTTCGTCCGGAGGGTTCAATATTGAGCTGGCCCACCCTTTGCCGCTATAAAAGATTCAACTCTTCTGGGAAGGCTGACCACAAGGTTTAGGAGGGTGTTTATGGGAATGTTTGACCATTCCTCCAGAAGAGCATTTGTGAGGTCAGGCACTGGTGTAGGACGAGAAGGCCTGGCTGGCAGTCTCCGCTCTAATTCATTCCAAAGGGGTTCTATCGGGTTGAGGTAAGGACTCTGTGCAGGCCAGTTAAGTTCCTCCACCCCAAACTCGCTCATCCATGTCTTTATGGACCTTGGAGAGATGACATGGGACAGTGGACACTGGAGAGATGAATACGACGTCCCTTCTATTCCAGAGATCAGACGGAAGATACAAGAAAGGAGACACCGGAGAGAGGCAAGTATATCACCCCTTTGATTAAAGAGAACTTCCTTTTTGATAATTTACTGAAGGCTCCTAGTGTCACTTTAAACATTATCTAGTGAAACAGTACAATAAAGTATGAAACTTGACCATAAAGCTTTTTATTTCCCATTATATATCACCGCATTTAAACTGGGCACATCAAAGAAACCTGCAGATAATGTGTTTTTGAACGGTAATTGAGCATAATTTTCTTTCACAAACAAGGCTCTCCCCAGCAGGAAGCCAAGGCCCTCAGTTACAATTGCTTTATCTGATGAAGAGAGAAAATATATCTTGTATAATACAAATTCGAACTTTGTCGCATATCTAAACGGTTTCAATGAGGTTGATAGTATTACATATAATATTGCCTTTTGGTCTTGTCAGTAGTCGGTAATTTTGGGGGTGTGACATTCCATTTATAGAGTGTAATAGAATTGTAATATGATCATGTCCAGTGGTTGATCATGTTGGGGGTGTAGTGTTCTATGTATGGAATGGAATGTAATTGCATTGTGGTCATGTCCAGTGGTCGTCATGTTAAAGGTTTAGTGTTCTATGTATAGAGGGGAATGAATATGCATTGTGGTCCTGTCCAGTGGACCGTCATGCTGGAGGTGTAGTGTTCTATGTGTGGAATTGAACTTCATTGTGGTCATGTCCAGTGGTCAGTCATGTTGGAGGTGTAGTGTTCTATGTATGGAGTGGAATGGAATTGCATTATGGTCATATACAGTGGGGGGTCATGTTGGGGGTGTAGTGTTCTATGTATGGAGTGGAATGAAATTGCATTGTGGTCATGTCCAGTGGTGGGTCATGTTGGGGGTGTAGTGTTCTATGTATGAAGAGGAATGGAATTGCATTGTGGTCATGTCCAGTGGTCAGTCATGTTGGAGGTGTAGTGTTCTATGTATGGAGTGGAATGGAATTGCATTATGGTCATATACAGTGGCGGGTCATGTTGGGGGTGTAGTGTTATATGTATGGAGTGGAATGGAATTGCATTGTGGTCATGTCCAGTGGTGGGTCATGTTGGGGGTGTAGTGTTCGATGTATGGAGTGGAATGGAATTGCATTGTGGTCATGTCCAGTGGTTGGTCATGTTGGAGGTGTGGTGTTCTATGTATGGAGTGGAATGGAATTGCATTATGGTCATATCCAGTGGTGGGTCATGTTGGAGGTGTAGTGTTCTGTGTATGGAGTGGAATGGAATTGCATTGTGGTCATGTCCGGTGGTGGGTCATGTTGGAGGTGTAGCGTTCTATGTATGGAGTGGAATGGAACTACATTGTGGTCATGTCCAGTGGTGGGTCATGTTGGGGGTGTAGTGTTCTGTGTATGGAGTGGAATGAAACTTCATTGTGGTCATGTCCAGTGGTAGGTCATGTTGGAGGTGTAGTGTTCTGTGTATGGAGTGGAATGGAATTGCATTGTGGTCATGTCCGGTGGTGGGTCATGTTGGAGGTGTAGTGTTCTATGTGTGGAATGGAACTTCATTGTGGTCATGTCCAGTGGTAAATCATGTTGGAGGTGTGGTGTTCTATGTATGGAATGGAACTTCATTGTGGTCATGTCCAGTGGTGGGTCATGTTGGAGGTGTAGTGTTCTATGTATGGAGTGGAATGGAATTGCATTGTGGTCATGTCCAGTGATCAGTCATGTTGGAGGTGTAGTGTTCTGTGTATGGAGTGGAATGGAATTGCATTATGGTCATATCCAGTGGTGGGTCATGTTGGAGGTGTAGTGTTCTGTGTATGGAGTGGAATGGAATTGCATTGTGGTCATGTCCGGTGGTGGGTCATGTTGGAGGTGTAGTGTTCTATGTATGGAGTGGAATGGAATTGCATTGTGGTCATGTCCAGTGGTGGGTCATGTTGGGGGTGTAGTGTTCTGTGTATGGAGTGGAATGGAACTTCATTGTGGTCATGTCCAGTGGTAGGTCATGTTGGAGGTGTAGTGTCCTGTGTATGGAGTGGAATGGAATTGCATTGTGGTCATGTCCGGTGGTGGGTCATGTTGGAGGTGTAGTGTTCTATGTGTGGAATGGAACTTCATTGTGGTCATGTCCAGTGGTAAATCATGTTGGAGGTGTGGTGTTCTATGTATGGAATGGAACTTCATTGTGGTCATGTCCAGTGGTGGGTCATGTTGGAGGTGTAGTGTTCTATGTATGGAGTGGAATGGAATTGCATTGTGGTCATGTCCAGTGATCAGTCATGTTGGAGGTGTAGTGTTCTGTGTATGGAGTGGAATGGAATTGCATTATGGTCATATCCAGTGGTGGGTCATGTTGGAGGTGTAGTGTTCTGTGTATGGAGTGGAATGGAATTGCATTGTGGTCATGTCCGGTGGTGGGTCATGTTGGAGGTGTAGTGTTCTATGTATGGAGTGGAATGGAATTGCATTGTGGTCATGTCCAGTGGTGGGTCATGTTGGGGGTGTAGTGTTCTGTGTATGGAGTGGAATGGAACTTCATTGTGGTCATGTCCAGTGGTAGGTCATGTTGGAGGTGTAGTGTTCTGTGTATGGAGTGGAATGGAATTGCATTGTGGTCATGTCCGGTGGTGGGTCATGTTGGAGGTGTAGTGTTCTATGTGTGGAATGGAACTTCATTGTGGTCATGTCCAGTGGTAAATCATGTTGGAGGTGTGGTGTTCTATGTATGGAATGGAACTTCATTGTGGTCATGTCCAGTGGTGGATCATGTTGGAGGTGTAGTGTTCTATGTATGGAGTGGAATGGAATTGCATTGTAGTCATGTCCAGTGATCAGTCATGTTGGAGGTGTAGTGTTCTGTGTATGGAGTGGAATGGAACTGCATTGTGGTCATGTCCAGTGGTCGGTCATGTTGGAGGTTTAGTGTTCTATGTATGAAGTGGAATGGAATTGCATTGTGGTCATGTCCAGTGGTCGGTCATGTTGGAAGTGTAGTGTTCTATGTATGGAATGGAATTGCATTGTGGTCATGTCCAGTGATCGGTCATGTTGGAGGTGTAGTGTCCTATGTATGGAGTGGAATGGAACTTCCATGTGGTCATGTCCAGTGGTCGGTCATGTTGGAGTTGTAGTGTTCTATGTATGGAGTGTAATGGTTATGTCTAGTTGTTACTTCTGCTGTTCAGTTCAGGCTACCACAATTTTGTACTACAAAGTAACAAATTCCCTCTGCTCAGGTAATGAAAAGTGCAAAAGAAGAAGGTGATTACTTCCTCCCTCCCTTCCAAATATTCTCCTCTCTTAATCCTAATTGAATCCGTCACTGTATTATCTTTTTATTTAATAAGTTGTAAGTTTGACTCATGTCTATGGCTTTTGTTACGTCAATAACTCCTCGACGTTCATGTTTTATTCCATCTCTTCCATGTTTTATTCCGTTGTATTATTGTGTGAATAGTATTTAAAGTTCTTTAGTTCAAAATTCTCATCCCTCCACGTCTCTCTTTTAACACGCTGTGTGCAAAAATAGAGATCCTCCGAGGAAATGCGAATGCCAGATGGAAGTGTTTTATCTGTCATGTTGAGCAATAACGGATAGGCCCAGTCTTCTCCAATACTTGTGTGGCTCGTAGATTGATAGCCTTGCTCTGTCAATGATGATTCTCTTCTACCGGTAGATGGCCCATCTCGCTAGTAAAGAGAAGAGGTTCACCTTGATGCATGCCCTTGTGGAGCAGATCCTGTTACAAGAGCCTGATCTGGCGAAATTTTTCCAGGAGTTGACAGAATTTGAAGCCGTTCCTGGTGGTGAGCAGATAAAGGAACATTATTCAATCACATTCATAAAATCTGATGTGAGGTCCAGAGAGCATTGATCTAATACTCCTCTCCGTCTTCATTTCTTGTCCAGCTTCCGTCAAAGGTCTCAACGCTGAGGTAGACGGTACGTACATTTGGATGGCTTGTGAATTAGTTCTGGCAACTATCCAGGGCAAAAAAAAAAAAAGAAGAAATATAATCCCCCTTACCATTCTCAAGTGGGTAATTTTTTTTATCTCCGAAGAAGAGATTGTTTTCACCTTGTTCTCCAATGAATAGTCATATGGACAAAAACATTCTTAGGTTACTTAAAATAGCAGTATTGTAAAAATAATAATAATAATAATAATAATAATAATAAAAAAAAACATAGGCTTTAAATCGGGAGAATCACATGAGATTGTACTTTTAAAATAAAGGTATCAAAATAATAAAAAAATCTGACTCTTTTAAAATACTACTACTACTACTATTACTACTACTACTATTACTACTACTACTACTACTACTACTACTACTACTAATTGTTATTATTATTATTATTATTATTAATAGTATTATTAATATTAGTATTAATATTTTAAAATAATCACTTTTTATTTTTTATTTTGATACCTTTATTTATTATTAATGACAAGTATAAAGGTTCATAACTGTTGATGCTGCCATTTTGTTATTATTATTATTATTATTATTATTGGTATATTATTATTTAAAAAAAAAAATTTTTTTGGGATATATTATTTATTGTATAATAATAATAATAATAATAATAATAATGATTATTGTAATTATGTATTTTTTTATTGTTTCTTGTCATTGTAAAGTAAAGAGGCAAAGTAAAATTGCCACAAAATTTGTAAGGACATCAGCTGTTTCAAACTGAGCAGTGCAAATTTAATTTAAGCGGCTCAGTTTGAGTTTTTGAAGATGAAAAGCTCTTATGTTTTTTTTTATAATAATATAGGGTTAAATGAGAAAAGTTATGGCAAAGTCTAATAGTATTTTTTAAATGAAAATATAAAACAGTATACATTTTTAATAATAATAGTTATTATTATTATTATTATTATTATTATTATTAATAATGTAATTACATTTTGAATTTTATTTGAAAGCAAAGAGACAACGTAAAAAATGCTACAAAAGTTGTAAGGACATCATCTGTTTCAAACTAAGCAGCACAAATTTTATTGAATTTTTTGAAGATGAAAAGCTCTTATGTGTTTTTATAATAATATAGGGTTACATGAGAACATTTATGGCAAAGACTAATAGTATTTTTTAAATGAAAATATAAAAATATATATACATTTTTATTATAATAATAACAATAACAATTATTGTAATCCATTTTTTTTTTAAATTGAAAAGTGAAGATACAACGTAAAATTGCCACAAAAGTTGTAAACAAATTAAATTAAATTGAATTTTTTGAAGATGAAAAGCTCTTATGTGTTTTTTTTTAATAATATAGGGTTAAATGAGAAAATGTATGGCAAAGACTAATAGTATTTTTTAAATGAAAATATAAAAAAATATATACATTTTTATTATAACAATAACAATTATTGTAATACATTATTTTTTTTAATTGAAAAGTGAAGATACAACGTAACATTGCCACAAAAGTTGTAAGAACATCAACTGTTTCAAACTGAGCAGCAAACATTTAATTTAAGCGGCCTAGTTTACGTTTTTTTAGGATGAAAAGCTTTTATTTTATTTTTTTTAATAATAAAGGATTAAATAGGAAAAGTTATAGGGTACCCCTCCCCCCCCCCCCCCCCCCCCTTCCTTTTTTTTTTTTTTTTTTTTTTTTTAGAGTTGAGTTATAGTGTGGCCAATAAGGGCCTCTTACACATGCTTTGGGTGATAGTATGGCTCATAAAAAAATTCCCCTCCCCCCCCCCCACAATAGTATTTGGTGAGAAAGTAGCTATAAGGGGATTGGGGATCACCGAATAATGATTCCGATTGGATTATATGCACTGGTACATAGGGGGGTAGGGGATTATGGTAGAGTAGACTGAATTTTATTATAATTAAAATATGCGTTAAGGAGGGAGAGGTTCGAGAAGGGGGGGGGGGGTAACTTTCATCTTTTCCCCTCTTTTTTCTTTTCTTTCTTTTTTTTTTTGATTCTCTTCTTTTTCCTATTTTCTTTTATACATGTCAATTTTTTGGGATGGAATATAATGGGTGTTTTGTATCTATATACAATAAAACTTTGGTTTGCGAGCATAATTCGTTCCAGAAACATGCTTGTAATCCAAAGCACTTGTATATCAAAGCATTTTTTTTTTACAGGTTATAAAAGAGAAGAGAGGCGCCTCTAAGTGTAGCAATAAGTTGCTAAATGTTGTACCTTCATTAAATGTAACCATATTGCTACACTTCTCTTTTATACTCAGTTGTGACATGACACTACTCTTATATCAAGACATCGCTTGCATATCAAGGCAAAATGTATTAAAACATTTTGCTTGTCTTGCAAAACGCTCTCAAACCAAGTTACTCTCAAACCAAGGTTTTACTGTAGTTGGTATTTTATGACACTATGGAATATAAGACTGTATAATTACGAATTTATATGTTGAACTTTAAAAAAATAAATACAAATTTTGATAATAGAAAATAAATCAGAAAAGTTATGGAAAAGTCTAATTTAAAGAAGTTTAAAAAAAAAAAAGATGTAATAGAAAATTAATAAAAAAATAAACGAAAAATCTAATAGAAATTTGATTAAAAAAAAAATAATAATTAAAAAAAATATGTGAAATTTTTTCTTTTTTCTTGTTAGTAAAGATTATTTTCTAGTACCTGTCAAATTCACGCTGCCTACTGATTACTGAAATGACGCCACTAAAGATTGTGCGTTTCCTCTCTGCGGATTTCATCCCAATCTTGTGAAAGTCCAGAGAGATGCAGTAGAAGGAAGAGATCAGGTCACACTCAGGGGATGAAACACATTATTTATCCATGAGATTTAGATGACCCCGATTACCATGATGGATATATTTAGCTCAGTTCTGCCGCAGACCTTGTGTTTTAAATATCTGTCTTTTAACAGTTTTTCTTTAGATGAGTTATATTGTTATGATTTTTTTTTTATCAATTTTATCAGTACTGGTATTAGTAAGAACAATGGCAGTAGGATCAGTAGTATTTTTACTTTTTTTTTTGTAGTACAAAGCTTATTAGATCTTTTAATGTTTTTTTTTTTTTTTTTAATACAACACACATTATGAAGAATGCATTCCTAGCAGTAGAATTTTAAATTAAATACTATATAACTAATAGGAATTTCAATTTAAAATTATACTGCATTATACTACCTCAAAGTGTGTGTTGTATTTAAAAAAAAAAAAAACTTGAGAACAATGTCAGTAGGATCAGTAGTATTTTTCTTTTTTAATTTTTCAATATAACACACATTATGAAGAATGCATTCCTAGCAGTAGAATTTTAAATGAAATACTATGGGGCAGATTCTCGTATCTCGGCGTAAAAATGGGCGGGCGTAACGTATCTCAATTACGTTACGCAGCCGCAAGTTTTTTCAGGCAAGTGCTTTATTCACAAAGCACTTGCCTGTAAAGTTGCGGCGGGCGTAGCGTGAATCACCCGGCGGAATTCAAATTCGGCCGGTAGGGGGCGTGTTTCATTTAAATGAAGCGCGTCCCCGCGCCGAACGAACTGCGCATGCGCCGTCCCTAAAATTTCCCGGCGTGCATTGCTCTAAATGACGTCGCAAGGACGTGGTTTTGACGTGGACGTAAATTACGTCCAGTGCCATTCACGGACGACTTACGCAAACAACGTAATTTTATAAATTTTCGACGCGGGAACGACGGCCATACTTGACATTTGGCTGAGCCTCACATAGCAGGGGCAACTTTACACCAGGAAAAAAATTAACGTAAACATTGTAACTTTACTGCGTCGGCCGCGCGTACGTTCGGGAATTCGCGTATCTAGCTAATTTGCATACTCAACGCGGAAATCGACGGAAGCGCCACCTAGCGGGGAAAAGAAAATTGCAGTTACGATCCGACGGTGTAAGAGACTTACGCCTGTCGGATCGAAGGGAAATCTATGCGTAACTGATTCTAAGAATCAGTCGCATAGATACGACGGCCCAGATTAGGACTTACGACGGCGTACATGGCGCTGCGCCGTCATAAGCCCTTTGAGAATCTGGGCCTATATAACTAATAAGAATTTCAATTTAAAATTATACTGCAAGGAAAGCATTCCTCAAGGTGTGTGTTGTATTTAAAAGACAAAAACAAAAAAAACTTAAGAACAATGGCAGTAGGATCAGAAGTATTTTTATTTTTTCATTTTTTTTTGTAGCACAAAGCTTTTATTTTTATTTTTTGTAGTGATCGTTATGTTTTTTTTTTTTTTTAATCTAATATTAGGATTACACAATTTTTTTCAACCAATTTTTAAGGATTTTCAACGTGTTATAAAGCACAAGAAAGTGAGTTAAATTTGTTGGTTTGAGTTTTAACAGTCCCCAATTTATATGAGTTATATGGGCAATGAAATCAGTCCTCAAGAGGTCCTGAGGGATGGTGGATCTGAGGAAAACCCTTTGAGTGGGGTACCAAGTTGACGAAGAATTAAGGGGCCACCAAAGTCTACCTGATCTTGTCTCCATCTGCCAACCCCGGACCCCCTTCCCCCTCCTCTTTTTCTCTTTGTCTGCCCCCTCCCCTTTTTTTCTCTCACTAGGATAAGAGTACAGTATTTGGGGTTGATATTTAGTAAGGGAACACAGGAAAAGGGTGTGACCTGGGTGACAACGGTATGCGGGACTGGGACATTTCTTATGGTATCTCAGTGATGTCCACACCCTTGGCTTCTACTTGAAGGACTGTTCTAAGTAGTAGTGATAGATGCAGGGTATCCTCTTGTTCGGTGTACATGGAAACTTTTAGGCCTATTACACACGATAGGATTTATCCGCGGATACGGTCCTCTGGACCGTTTCCGCGGATAAATCCTCTGAGGATTTTGATTCGATGGAGTGTACACACCATCGGATCGAAATCCGCTGCCGAATTCCCATCGCGATGACGTGTCGGTCGTTCCCGGCCGCGATGATGACGCCGCGACGTACGCGACGTTGTCATATAAGGAATTCCACGCATGCGTCGAATCATTACGACGCATGCGAGGGATGGGTTCGGACGGATCGATCCGGTGAGTCTGTACAGACCACCGGATCGATCCGCTGGATCCGATTCAGCGGATAGATTTCTTAGCATGCTAACAAATTTTTATCCGCTGGAAATCGGTCGGCCCGAAATATATCCGCAGATAAATATCCGCTGGATCGTACACACCAGCGGATCTATCCGCTGAAACCGATCCGCGGATCAATTTCAGCGGATCGATCCTCTCGTGTGTACGGGGCCTATGGTGACAGATCCATGGATGTTTTGACTGCCCACTGGTGCCTTGGCTTTGTTTTTAATATGAAATTTGTAGGGAAGTGCAGTGTACTTTCACCACTGCAGGTGGGGCCCTCCCCCACCAGTACTGATTCTGGAGAGGAAGTCGAGAGGAACACAGCCCCTCTATTGTTTTCTTGGTCACTGGAGAAGCACCCAATTGGATGCTGCTGCCCAATGTGACTCCGGCAGACATCTTGGGGCAGGCATAGCCTATTTAAGGCCCTGGCTCCCAGGCTTGGTGCACTTTTTGAAAGTAGAGTATCCCATCTTTGAGAGACAGACAGTTAGGGAAAGGTTCCTGACGAGGAGGACAAGCGTAGGGTCACATCTCTTCTAGTGGGTTGGGCACTAGATGGCCAGGTCGGACTCTGTCCCTCTCAACAGAGTCTGTGAGTCCGTCTGCTGCTTTCACGTTACTGGAATCTGTAGATGCCCCTGGCTGAGTAGCCCTCCCACCGGGTTTGTTGTGAGCTGTTGCTGCATTACTTCGATACAAGCTTTCCATTGCACCCGTCTGCTTGAATTATTGCCTCAGCAACCACACCTACACATTTAGTAACATAGGCCAGATTCACCAAAGAGATACGACGGCGTATCTCCTGATACGCCGTCGTATCTCTGTGATCCGCCCGTCCTAACTATGCGGCTGATTCAGAGAATCAGTTCCGCATAGATAGCCCTAAGATCCGACAGGTGTAATTGAATTACACCGTCAGATCTTAGGATGCAATTCTAGGCCGGTCCGCTAGGTGGCGAGGCCATTGCGGTCGGCGTAGAATATGCAAATGACTACTTACGGCGATCCACGAACGTCCGCGTTACCCGTCGCTCTAACTTTCCGTCGTTTCCGTCGAGATACGCGTCTACAAATTAGGGCTGAGCCCTAGGTGTTCTAAGCAATGTTAAGTATGGCCGTCGTTCCCGCGTCGGAATTTAAAATATCACGTCGTTTGCGTAAGTCGTCCGTGAATGGCGCTGGACGCCATTTACGTTAACGCAGAAACCAATGACATCCTTGCGACGTCATTTATCGCAATGCACGTCGGGTAATTTACCCGACGGAGCATGCGCAGTACGCTCGGCGCGGGAACGCGCCTAATTTAAATGGTAATTAGGCGGGCTTGCGCCGAGCGCATTTACGTTACACCGCCGCAAGGTTTTCAGGTAAGAGCTTTGTGAATCAGGCACTTACGCTGAAAACTTGCGGCGGTGTAACGTAAATCAGATACGTTACGCCGCGGAGCAGCGTAAATGTACCTGAATCTGGCCCTAGTTACCAAAGTTCTCTAGAAACTTGTGAGTCTGGCAGTCTGCCCATAGCAATGTGTAGCTTTTCATAGACTGTGAAGGAAGGCATACGGATCTTATCATACGCTTAGCATACACATCTTATCTTTCTTCAACATCCATTCAGAACCTTTCTTGTGATTTCAGCCAGGGCTAGGGATGAACAAAAACTTTTATTTTCTACGCATAGAACTGATAACAAGGTAAATGTTTATTGGAGGAGGCAACCTTCTCCCCCCTCCCCCTTCATGGGGGGAATTCTAGTATTTGCTAGAATATTGCGTCTTTAAAAACAAGTTGTTCCCAAATTTCTATCCTAACAAGCTCCCTTTACCTCCATCTCTCTGTATCCAGACCAGACACATTGGGTAGTTATTGAGCCAACTTGGTTTCTGCATTCTTCTTGAAGTGCATTTGCCTGATGAGATGGTCACTTAACAGCGACTCGCCATCGATCGGCGCCTCCCGTGGGAAGAAGCGCGGTACAGAATATGACTTATTAGCACCAATTATACTGGAATTTCCTCTGGCAGTTAATTAAGGAAACATTGCAGACCTCTGATACTCTTCCCTATATAACATCACAGTGATTTTGTGAAGGCATCGTGCGACCGGATAGATTTCACTAAGGACGGTTAATTAGTGTTCATCGCTGGCCATCCTGCTCCATTATGATTTCCATTACACCCAGGGGCCGATCCGCCCCTATAGGCTCACTATGCAAGGCGCTTTAGGGCCCCGCAAAGCTGCGAAGGGGCCCCCAAATTACTAGAGGCCCCGCCTGGTTAAGAAGTCATTTTCGCCCCCTCACCCCGCTTCTCAACATGCCGGCTGCATGGGAGAAGAGAGGTAAGAGTCAGCACCCCCCGCTTCTCAATTTAATGTAAGATGTCATTTCCGGACAGCAGAACATCCCCTCCTCCTCCCTCTTCTCAAACTTCTTTAATGTGACATGTCACTGTCGTCAGCCGCCCCCCGCTTCTCATTTTTATGTGCCATGTCATTTTGCATCGGGCCCAGGGAGGTCAGGATCGGCACTGATTATACCACCAGGTACTGGTCCTGATATGTATGTGCCCATCATGATGATGTAATGTTGAGGGCGGGGCAGAGACACAAAGCACCTTCTGCTGACTCCCAGTGTTTGGATTGGTCGCAGACCCCCAAATATTCAAAGAAATCTGCCCAATCCTGGCTTCAGGACACAGGATTGCTACAATGAAACAAAAACGACTACCGTATTTTCCGGCGTATAAGACGACTTTCTGGATGCAAAAACATGCATCCAAAGTCGGGGGTCGTCTTATACGCCGGGTACGGTCTCAGTACTCACTTTTTTTTCCCAGCTGTGACAGTCTCCCATGCTGCGAGCGCGAGCGTGAATGATTTTAAAGCCGCGCCTTCTCTTCAGCGCCTCTGTTCTGCGTTCCTCCTATCACAGATGCCTTCTCATCCTCGGACGAGATGAGAAGACGTCCGTGATAGGCGAAAAACAGAACAGAGGCGCTGCTGGGAAAATTTGTGTTCCGCCTATCACAGAACACTCTGAAGAGAAGGCGCGGCTTTGAAAGCATTCACGCTCGCGCTCGCAGCATGGGAGACTGTCACCGCTGGAAAAAAAAGAGTGAGTGTTTGCGGTCAGACACAGTGGGGGCAAGTGATGGCACAGCAGAGAGGGGCAAGTGATGGCACAGCAGAGAGGGGCAAGTGATGGCACAGCAGAGAGGGGCAAGTGATGGCACAGCAGAGAGGGGCAAGTGATGGCACAGCAGAGAGGGGCAAGTGATGGCACAGCAGAGAGGGGCAAGTGATGGCACAGAGAGGGGCAAGTGATGACACAATGAGAGGCAAGTGATGACACAATGAGAGGCAGGTGAGGGGCAAGTGATGGTACAGTGAGGGGCAAGTGATGGCAATGTGGGGGCATGTAATGTAATGGCACAGTGAGATTTGAAAAAAGCCTGTTTCTGTCAGTGGTTCTGGCTACCCCTCAGCTTCCAGAAGACTAGTAAGAAGGGGGTAGTCTTATACAGTGAGTATATCCCAAAATCAAAATTTTTCCTGGAAAATTAGGGGGTCGTCTTATACGCCGAGTCGTCTTATACGCCGGAAAATCCGGTAATAATAAACCGCGTACACTGAGTCGTATGTCTTGTTATAACAGAGGGGCCGGTAATTGAGAACACTGACTTAACAACCACTTTATTTCAGTACATCTATCTTCTGCATTGTCAAATAAATTCTTTTTTTTATTATTTATTTTTCTCCTTTGCTTCGCAGTTTTATCCCAGCAGTTGGAGACGGTATATCAGTACCGGAAGTCATTTAAGGCCAAACACAACAAAGCTTCAGCGAGCGAGGAACGATTTTTAAAAGACCTGAAGGTATTGCCGTGCAGAATAGTCAGTTATTTTACAAGAGCTTACTAACGACACGCTAATAAAGTTTTTAAAATAAATTCTTTCTGTTTTAATTTGCATACCCGTGCTTCTCGATAACGCGCAGGCAGATCATGGCTGCTGGGAGGGACTGGCAGGGTGCTGTACGTAGCCTCCTAAAAAACAACACAGCACCCTAGTACAGAAAATAGAGTATATGAAGGGCGCCAATCCAACAAACAAATATTTATTAATCTCGGCCACTGTCCCTTTAAATGCTCCCTATGTTTCCTCTGGGTATATATGAGGGTTTACAACCACTTTAATATATGAAAAAAAGGATTCCCAAAGCACTATGGTATTGTCACTTTCCAGTGTTAGTAACATTACTCTTTGGGCCTGATCCACAAAAGGGATACGCCGGCGTATCTACTGATACGCCGTCGTATGCCTGTTTCTATCTATGCGACTGATTCACAGAATCAGTTACGCATAGATATTCCTAAGATCCGGCAGGTGTAATAGTTTTACACTGTCGGATCTTAGGATGCAGTACCGCGGCCGCCGCTGGGGGCATTTCTCGTCGAAATGCCGCTTCGGGTATGCAAATTAGCACTTACGGAGATCCACGGAGCGGTTTCCCTTCGTGAAGTCTCCGTAAGTTGTTAGTTTGCAAATGCAAAATTAGGGCTACTTTTACAAAGTGTAAAGTTAGTACACCATGTAATAGTAGACCCTTCTTTCCTGCGATGCTGTCAAATTTTTTTTTTACATTTTTTTTTCCCCCGCATCTCTTTTTTTTTCCCGACGCAACTTTTTTTACCCAGCGCGATTCACAAAACTCGGCGTAATGTAACTTCGCGCAAAGCACGTCGGGAAAATCTCGTTGGGAGCATGCGCAGTACGTCCGGCGCGGGAGCGCGCCTAATTTAAATGGGACTCGCCCCATTAGATTGGGCACGCCTTGCGCCGGACACATTTAAGTTACACAGCCGAAAATTTCTAGGTAAGTGTTTTGTGGATCGGGCACTTAGGTAGAGATTTTGCGGCGGTGTATCTTAAATAGGAAGATTTAAGTTAAGCCCGCTGGCTGTGGATCTGGCCCTTTGTTTTTTAAGTTTTGTGCCTATTTTTTTTTCCTTCTTTATACAATCTTAGTTTTATCAATAACATTTATTATATGAAAAAGGATTCCCAAAGTACTATGGTATTGTCACTTTCCAGTGTTTTTGAGTTTTCCCTCTTTTCTCTTTCTGTCTTTCTCCTGCCCTTTCTATACAGTCTTTTAGTTCTTCTCTCTTTCTCTTTGTCATGGTAATGCAATAAAGTCTGGCAGCTTACCTGTCTCATGTGTCCATTAGAGGCCTGACCCTCTTTCTGTCTGTCTTTTATCACCTTCCTCACTGTATGGCCCCACCCAGGCCATCCCAGGAAGTCTATATTAACTGTTGCACTACAGGTCTGCAGTGCTGTTTAACCTTTGTTTGTAGCTTGTTCCTGTCTGCAGTGTGTTACGTTTACCTTCCTGTGTACCGACCTTGGCTCGACTCTGACTTCTCCTGTTTGCCGGTTTCCCTGACCCTTGGCCTGTTCCTTGTTTACCCTTGTCTGCCTGTTGCCCCGACCTCGGCTTACCCATCACTATCGCTTGTCCTGGTTGCTGCTTCCCCCCTCTCCCTGCGGAGCGTGACCCTGGGGACCCCAGGGGTTGCGACCTGGATCCAGCTGCGGCGAAGGCCATCCTCACCACCAGAGGCTCTGGTGAACACAAAGCTGGGTCTTGGACTCCGCGCCTTGGGGAATCTTGGGCTCACGCTTCCCCTCTGATCGCAGCAGTCGGCCATAGGATTCACTACCCTGTGGTGCATCCCTGACCCCAACGGGGTGCACTTGTCACCTGGCCACAGGTGACCTGACACTCTTGTTATTGTTATATCATCTTAGTTTTACAAATATTGAATATATGAACAAGGATTCCCAAAGCACTATGGCCACTTTCCACTGTTAATAACATTCCCTATTTTGTTTTCTAAGGTTTTGTGCCTATTTTGTCTATCTTTCTCTTTAGACAATGTTAGTTTTACCAATAAATATTTCATATATGAAAAAGGATTCCCAAAGCACTATGGTATTGTCACTTTCCAGTGTTAATATCATTCCTCTTTATTTTTAAGTTTTGTGCCCATTTTTTACCTCTTCTTTATGCAAACTTAGTTTTATCAATAATATTTATTATATGAGAAAGGATTCCCAAAGCACTATGGTATTGTCACTTTCCAGTGTTGGTAACATTCCTCTTTGTTTTTTGAGTTTTGTGCCTATTTTTTTTCCTCTTCTTTATACAAACTTAGTTTTATATCAATAATATTTATTATATGAAAAAGAATTCCATAAGCACTCTGGTATTGTCACTTTTCAGTGTTTTTGAGTTTTGTCTCCTTTCCATTTCTCTTGCCCTTTCTATACAATCTTTTAATTTTTCTCTCTTTCTCTTGTTATCTTTATATCATCTTAGTTTTACAAATATTGAATATATGATTCCCAAAGCACTATGGCATATGGCCACTTTCCACTGTTAGTAACATTCTCCTTTGTTTT